>NC_092710.1:359244555-359467055 GCF_047496885.1 Scyliorhinus torazame | reverse complement strand
AATGTTTTTTGCTCCTTGCTGGTTCTTAACCCCACCCAGACAGATTCCACATCGTCTGTACCAATATCTTTCCTCAATATTGTATCAATATCTTCTTTGATAAACAAAGCAACTCCACCACCTTTTCCTTTCTGTCTGTCCTTCCTAAACACTGAATAGCCTCAATGTTTAGTTCCCATCCTTGGTCACCTCGGAGCCCTGTCCCCGTAACACCAACTACATCATATCCCTTTACACCTATCTGAGCTACTAATACAATCATTTTATTTTGAATGTTCCACGCGTTCAGGTACAAAACCTTAAGGCTCCTTTTAATGTTCCTTGTCCCAACACTACTATTTTTTATAATAATTTTACTGTCACAGGGAGGCTTACATTAACACTGCAATGAGGTTACTGTGTAAATCCCCTCGTCGCCACATTCCGGCGCCTGTTCGGGTCACAGAGGGAGAATTCAGAATGTCCAATTCACCTAACAGCCCGTCTTTCGGGACTTGTGGGTGGAAACCGGAGCACCCGGAGGAAACCCACGCAGACACGGGGAGAACGTGCAGACTCCGCACAGACAGTGACCCAAGCCGGGAATCGAACCTGGGACCCTGGCGCTGTGAAGCAACAGTGCTAACCATTGTGTTACCGTGCCACCCATAGTGTCATTATCTGATACAGGCCCTTGATTTTCTCTGCCTATCCCTTCTTCTTCTCCTTGCTGTTGTTTTTTCTAGTTCTTGATTCCCCCCCCTGCTCTGAATCCTTACAGAGGTTCCCACCTCCCTTCCTTGTTAGTTTAAACCCTCCCCAACCGCTCTAGCAAATACCTTTCCCCCCACCCCCCCTAAGGACATCAGTCCCAGTCCTGCCCAGGTGTAACCTGTCCAGTTTGTCCCACCTCCCCCAGAACCAGCCCCAATGCCCCGGGAATCTGAAACCCTCCCCCTCACACCATCTCTTCAGCCACGTATTCAACCTATATAATCCTGTCATTTCTACTCTGACTGTCACGTGGCACTGGGAGTAATCCAGAGATCGCTACCTTCGAGGTCCGATTTCTTAACTTCCTTCCTAGCTCCCTGTATTCTGCTTTTCGGACCTTATCCCTTTTCGTACCTGTGTCGTTGGTACTGATGTGTACCACAACCACTGGCTGTTCACCCTCCCCTCCAGAATGTCCTGTACCCGCTCCGAGATATCCAAAGAGCACCTGTCCCACATACCATGCTGGAGTCTCATTGTCAGCCACAGACATGCATATCAATTCCCCTTCCAATTGAATCCCCAATAACTATTGCATTGCCACACTTTTTACTCCTCCCCTCTGCAGCAGAACCAACCAGGATGCAATGAATTTGGCTGTTGCTGCTTTCCCCGGAGAGACCATTCCCCTCAATAATATCCAAATGGTATGTCTGTTTTACAGGGGAATGGCCACGAGAGATTCCTGCACTGCCTGCCTCGCTCTCTTGCTCTGTCAGGCGGTCACCCATTCCCTCCCTGCCTGCGGAGTCTGGGCCTGCGGAGTCTGGGCCTGCGGCGTGACCACCTCTCGATACGTGCTGTCCACGATGCTCTCCGACTGGCGGACGCTCCACGGTGTCTCCAGCTGTCGCTCCAGCTCTGAACCCTGAGCTTCCAGGAGCTGCAGCTGGAGACACTTCCTGCACACATGCTGATCCCGGGGACTGGAACTGTCCCCGGATTCCCACATGGAGCATGAGGAGCACAGCAAGGCTTTGAGCTCTCCTGCCAGGACATTACCTTTTAAATTAAAGCTTTGGAAGATGATAATATTAGTTTAATTCCAATTCTCTGTGGCCCTTCTTTGCTTGTCCTCGGTACTATCAATCAGAGCCCTTACAGATTCTACACCACAAAACTTATTTTCAAACTAATTGCTGAAAGTTGGAAAGACTTACCAACCTTTCCCACTATTTCCCACTCGGCTCTCTCCCTTGTAGCCTCAGCGAAGCAGGGCAAGACCCCTCTCTGAAGATTTAAAAGTTCCAAAGCAAGGAGAAAAAGCAAAGAGGACCTCTTCCCGCTCTGCCCCGAATCCCTGCTCTGCCCCGAATCCCTGCTCTGCCCCAACTTCCCACTCTGCCCCGAGTCCCCGCTCTGCACCGAGTTCCCCCCCTGCACCGAGTTCCCCCCCGCACCGAGTTCCCCCCCTCTGCACTGAGTTCCCCCCCTCTGCATCGAGTTCCCCCCTCTGCATCGAGTTCCCCCCCCGCACCGAGTTCCCGCCCTGCACCGAGTTCCCGCCCTGCACCGAGTTCCCGCCCTGCACCGAGTTCCCCCCCTGCACCGAGTTCCCCCCCTGCACCGAGTTCCCCCCCTGCACCGAGTTCCCCCCCTGCACCGAGTTCCCCCCCTGAACCGAGTTCCCCCCCTGAACCGAGTTCCCCCCCTGCACCGAGTTCCCCCCCTGCACCGAGTTCCCCCCCTGCACCGAGTTCCCCCCCTGCACCGAGTTCCCCCCCTGCACCGAGTTCCCCCCCTGCACCGAGTTCCCCCCCTGCACCGAGTTCCCCCCCTGCACCGAGTTCCCCCCCTGCACCGAGTTCCCCCCCTGCACCGAGTTCCCCCCTGCACCGAGTTCCCCCCCTGCACCGAGTTCCCCCCCTGCACCGAGTTCCCCCCCTGCACCGAGTTCCCCCCTCTGCACCGAGTTCCCCCCTCTGCACCGAGTTCCACCCTGTGCACCGAGTTCCCCCCCTCTGCACCGAGTTCCCCCCCTGCACCGAGTTCCCCCCCTGCACCGAGTTCCCCCCCTCTGCACCGAGTTCCCCCCCCTGCACCGAGTTCCCCCCCCTGCACCGAGATCCCCCCCTGCACCGAGTTCCCCCCCTGTGCACCGAGTTCCCCCGCTCTGCACCGAGTTCCCCCTCTGCACCGAGTTCCCCCCCCTGCACCGAGTTCCCCCCCTGCACCGAGTTCTCCCCCTGCACCGAACTCCCAAGTTTAAAACTCTCTCTGCCTGTGTCTCATGCAGTTAAGCTTCAAAGGTAAGTAATCAATACCTCTTGCCGTCTAATGAGGCTAGAGGTAATGGGCAGCTAACTGCCGCTCAGCTATCCGGGTGGGGCTGCTCTTAATTAATCTTTTAACTGGACAGCTAAACTTACTAAAAAGGAAAGAGGAAAAGACCCAATTCAATTCCCACTCTGCTTCAAATTCCCAAGTTTAAAACTCCTCCTATCTGTGCCTCATGCCGGATGTGGCCTCCCCCACTGCTCGTGCGCAAAGCTCACTGTGAGTGCTCTTTGAAGCCCTTCCTTATTAGGGCTGAGATGGTCTCAGATGACTCACGCAGCGGTTAAGCGGCAGAAGCAAGTTACCAACACCCCTTTCTTGCTCATCAGGATTCAGGAGATTGACAGTTAACTGCCACTCCGCTACCTGGGTGGGGCAGCTCCATGTTAACCTTTTAACTGGACAACAGGAGTGATCTGACAAAGGTCGACAACATTATGAGGGGCATGGATAGAGTGGATGGGCAGACACTCTTTCCCAGGGCGGAGGGGTCAGTCACCAGGGGGCAGAGGTTTAAGGTCCGTGGGGCCAAGTTTAGAGGAGATGTGCGAGGCAGGTTTTTTACACAGAGGGTGGTGAGTGTCTGGAACGCGTTGCCAGGGGAGGTTGTGAAGCAGATACATTAACGGCGTTCAAAAGGCATCTTGACAAACACATGGACAGGACGGGTATAGAGGGATACGGCACAAGGAAGTGCTGAGGATTTTGGCCAAGGGTGATATCATGACCAGTGCAGGCTCGAAGGGCCTGTTTCTGTGCTGTATTCTTTGTACTGCAGGTAATGTTCTGGTGTCTCACGATCCAATGCCTTTTCAACTCTGACACTTTACTGAACAGTAATCTGTTCTGGTCCCAGTTGCCTCTGTTCTGTTAACACCAGACTTCTTGAAAACTTCTCTTCATTTCTCTAGTTTCCTTAACTAGCTGGACTTTCGTTTTACGGGGTCTGTTTTCATAGCCATTCCTCCATAGTATGGCTTTTCTTCTAGCAAGGCTGAGAGAGACATTCCCTCATTGGCTTCTAAAATCAACTGCTTCTAGCAGAGCTGTGAGAGCTGCCTTCTCTCTCACTGCTTATCGCCACTGCAACCAAATTAGCTAAACTAAAACTTAAAAGCTTTTTTTACCTTACAAGGCCCGAATTGCGAAGCAAACACTACTGATGTATTTACTCTTCACACCGTCGCCCTCTCTAAGCACAATAGAGACACAGTACGAACCTAACAAACCCCCACACATACAAGCACCTTTGTCCAGCATGAATCTAACTATAGGTTTTACCATTCCAGGCACAGAAACATTATAATAAATCCACTAAAATTGTACAGGGGCTGTTTAGCACAGGGCTAAATTGCTGGCTTTGAAAGCAGACCAGGGCAGGCCAGCAGCACGGTTCAATTCCCGTACCAGCCTCCCCGAACAGGCGCCAGAATGTGGCGACTAGGGGCTTTTCACAATAACTTAATTTGAAGCTTACTTGTGACAATAAGCGATTTTCATTCATTTCATTTCATTTCACCTTATTGCTAATGTTTACCAATACAAATATGTATCCCTGAAAACTACCTTCATTTTCCAAACACTAATTACCCTTGAGAAGGTGGTGGTGAGCTGCCTTTTTGAACTGCTGCAGTTTAAGAGGCGTTGATGTCACTGGACTATTAAACCAAAGACCCAGAGTAACGCTCTGGGGACCCGGGTTCGAATCCCACCAGGGCAGACGGTGAGATTTGAATCCAATAAAAATCTGGAATTAAATGAAATGAAAAATGAAAACCGCTTATTGTCACAAGTAGGCTTCAAATGAAGTTACTGTGAAAAGCCCCTAGTCGCCACATTCCGGCACCTGCTCGGGGAGGCTGGTACGGGAATCGAACCGTGCTGCTGGCCTGTCTTGGTCTGCTTTAAAAGCCAGCGATTTAGCCCTGTGCTAAACCAGCCCTCAAAAACTCACCTGGTTCACTAATGTCCTTTAGGGAAGGAAATCTGCCGTCCTTACCCGGTCTGGCCTACACGTGACTCCAGGCCCATGGCGATGTGGCCGATTCTTTACTGTCCCCTCAAGGGCAATTAGGGATGGGCAATAAATGCTGGCCCAGTGTAGGTACATTCACTGTGCTGTTAGGGAGGGAGTCCCGGGATGTTGCCCCAGCGACAGTGAAGGAACGGCGATATATTTCCCAGTCAGGGTGGTGAGTGAATGGGAGGGGAACCTCCAGGGGGTGGGGTTCCCAGGTATCTGCTGCTCTTGTCCTTCTAGACGGTAGGGGTCGGGGGTTTGGAAGGTGCTGTCTAAGGAACCTGGGTGAGTTGCTGCAGTGCATCTTGTAGCTGGTACACACGGCTGTCACTGTTCAAGAGAGTCAATGGGTGAAACATTAGAGAGAGAGAGAAAGTGCAGAAACCATGGAGAGAAGGTAATTTTGAGACATCTGTGTTGTGACTGTGTGATATGCTATAGTGCCTGATCATTTCTGTATATAACACACATTGTTATCATCTACACCATATGATAAACTGTAACATGCTTTACATCTTCCCCAAAACACTTAACCAGTATCCAACACTCAGGACTGTATATTATCCCGTATCTGTACAACTCTGTAACGTTAACCTCTGTCCAACACACTGTGTGTACATCACACTGCATTATCCTCGTTCTCACATAATTCACATCTATTATGCTGTGTGTTTCCCTCTGTTCAATAAGCTGCAGATAATGGAACAACTTGTATGAAGTTAGATTTGAAATACCTAGTATTGTGATATCTGCATTGTATATAATGCTTTGTGTGTAGCACATGGTCTGATATCAGACGGACTCCTTGCCAGTCTTTCATCATCTGTCATCCTGTGTATAGTGAGCATTACGTCATGTGTTAATGTGTGTGGCTGTATGTTGTCCTGTCTGCCACATTTCACTCGACATGCTGTACATAAACCATGAATAATGTCCCTGAATTCCATGTGTACGTACAGGACACCGGTTTAGCCTGTGTGTAACACGCAGGAACATAGTTATCCTATAAGAAGCTCACAGTAACATAAGGATACACATGTCTTTGTATAATAACATGCATCATATCGCAAACTCTGGGCTGCATGGTGCCTTGTGTGTAACATGCCACAACTGTTATATGTAACACGCTTCACTCTGCCCTCACCATGTGCAACACGCTTCACTCTGCCCTCACCATGTGCAACACGCTCCACTCTGCTCATTATCCCGTGTGGCCTGGTCATTTTTATCTGGTTTGCTATTAGGAGGTAACCAATTTAATTTCTGGTTTATACTGTGTGGGTTTGGTACACTCTGGGAGGTGGTTACCAGCCGTGTACAATCACCCTGTGTACTCATGGACCCAGTGTGGCCAACCTGCTGTGCGAGATCACTGACAATGATTGTGGCATTAGCTGCTTTAATGTAACCCTGCACTTCAGCTCTGAACAGGCAACTGCTGGGGTGAGCGCGAGCTGGGACCGAAATAAGGACAAGGTGTCACTGAAATGGCCCTGGCACGGGCTGTGTTACTGCGCTGGGCATCTCTCGAACGCCCACTTCAGTGCCTCTCTCCCTTCATTGGCCACATATTTGGGCGATCTGCATTACTGTATGATCAGGGGTTTGGAATCTGCATATCTGAATATTTCTTAACTTAAATGAAGCAGCTACTTTAATGTTTACACATTGCAAATAGAATGTAAAAACAAGGACAATATTGTATACTGCATGGCACTTGTATCAGCTGGAAACCAGAAAATGGCATGCACCGTTTAGTTCCTCAAACATGCACAGGAACCTCTGATGTGACTATCTTCTCCATATGCTGAAGAAACAGGCAATTTCATCCCAGAAACATTTGATAGACTCTGTTTCCGAATGTTCTTGCACTCCCTCTTTGTAAGAGGGAGTCTTCCTGTTTCACCACCCCGAGCTTTGTACTTTAGATAAAGCGGCAGGAAGCTTTACCACACATATCAAATATTAGCATTTTAATCCTGCGATTGAACATTTGTTTAATATTAAAACAAATCAGATTGCTTGCTTCGAAGTCTTTAATCTTGCCGCCAGCAGTTCACTTTCTCCAACGCTTGCAGGACACAGCCTGAGACAGAAAGGGAGGACCCCGGAGGAGCGGATAGTTTCTGGGGGGGGCGTGTTTAGCGGGTGTCATTTATTTAACTTTTCTCCATGACTAACACAGAATGGGTGATCAACAGAGCGAACCAGGCGCACAAACGTAAAGCGAATGTTCGGTGAATTGGCCATTCTGAATTCTCCCTCTGTGACCCGAACAGGCGCCGGAATGTGGCGACTAGGGGGATTACACAGTAACCTCATTGCTGTGTTAGTGTAAGCCTCCCTGTGACACGAATAAAGATTATTATTATTTGACACAGGTGGGCCAGCAGACACGATGTGCTGCCCCATTGTGGGGGTGCTGGGCACTGCCTGGCATGCGGTCTGTTCCTCCCCTCTCGTCTCACTCAGACTGGGAAGTATTATGGTTCAAAGACCAGCTTAGCCATCCCTCCGAGCTCCAGTACGCCAGGGAGCCGGGAGCTCAGTGGTTGCAACTGCTGAAACACTTTTAACATTCAAGTTTCGAATGGAGCCTTCACATCTGCTTGCAAAACTGAAGCTCTCTCTGTTTGAAACCCCAGAGTCTATTTTTGGAAGATCTATTCCTGGGATGTTGGAAACCATGACTGAAAAAAAGGCCTCCTTTGACATTCCTGATAGTTACATAACGTGACAATAATGCTGTGCGGCACGATAGCACAGTGGTTCGCACTGTTGCTTCACAGCTCCAGCGTCCCAGGTTCGATTCCCGGCTTGGGTCACTGTCTGTGCGGAGTCTGCACATCCTCCCCGTGTCTGCGTGGGTTTCCTCCGGGTGCTCCGGTTTCCTCCCACAAGTCCCGAAAGACGTGCTGTTGGGTGAATTGGACATTCTGAATTCTCCCTCTGTGTACCCGAACAGGCGCCGGAATGTGGCGACGAGGGGCTTTTCACAGTAACTTCATTGCAGTGTTAATTTCTTCAGCCAGAGGGTGGTGAATCTGTGGTACTCCTTGCCGCAGAAGGCTGTGGGAGGCCAAATCACTGAGTGTCTTTAAGGCAGAGATAGATAGGTTCTTGATCAATAAGGGGATCAGGGGTTATGGGGAGAAGGCAGGAGAATGGGGATGAGAAAATATCAGCCATGATAGAATGGCGGAGCAGACTCGATGGGCTGAGTGGCCTAATTCGGCTCCTATGTCTTATGGTCTTAATGTAAGCCTACTTGTGGCAATCAAGATTATTATTAACTAGTCAGCAATCAACCTCTATCAGTGAATGTACAAAAAACCCAGGCATGGGGTGGGGGACAGCTCCACTATGGGGGTACTTTGTGAACCATCGTCCTCTGACTGCACCACCCAGAGCCCAAAACAGATATCCTCTATCCATCGAAATGATCAGACGTGGTTCTGTGCCTGAGGAGTCCGAATTCATGAAAGAGCAATGACTGGGTCTGTAGGTAGCTTTCATTGTCAGTAAAAGTGACCATAAATCCATTGTCGTAAAAACCCATCTGGTTCACTAATGTCCTTTAGGGAAGGAAATCTGCCGTCCTTACCTGGTCTGGCCTACAGGTGACTCCAGACCCACAGCAATGTGGTTGACTTTTAACTGCCCTCTGAGGTTATAGAACATAGAACAGTACAGCACAGAACAGGCCCTTCGGCCCTCGATGTTGTGCCGAGCATTGTCCGAAACCAAGATCAAGCTATCCCACTCCCTGACATTCTGGTGTACTCCATGTGCCTATCCAATAACCGCTTGAAAGTTCCTAAAGTGTCCGACTCCACTATCACAGCAGGCAGTCCATTCCACACCCTAACCACTCTCTGAGTAAAGAACCTACCTCGGACATCTCTCCTATATCTCCCACCCTGAACCTTATAGTTATGCCCCCTTGTAACAGCTGCATCCTCCGAGGAAATAGTCTCTGAACGTCCACTCTATCTATCCCCCTCATCATCTTATAAACCTCTATTAAGTCGCCTCTCATCCTCCTTCGCTCCAAAGAGAAAAGCCCTAGCTCCCTCAACCTTTCCTCATAAGACCTACCCTCCAATCCAGGCAGCATCCTGGGAAATCTCCTTTGCACCCTTTCCAATGCTTCCACATCCTTCCTATAATGAGTTAACCAGAACTGCACACAATACTCCAAATGTGGTCTCACCAGGGTCCTGTACAGTTGCAGCATAACCCCACAGCTCCTAAACTCAAGCCCCCTGTTAATAAACGCTAACACACTATAAGCCTTCTTCACGGCTCTATCCACTTGATGCAACCTTCAGAGATCTGTGGACATAGAACATAGAACATAGAACATAGAAAATACAGCACAGAACAGGCCCTTCGGCCCACGATGTTGTGCCGAACCTTTGTCCTAGATTAATCATAGATTATCATTGAATTTACAGTGCAGAAGGAGGCCATTCGGCCCTTTGAGTCTGCACCGGCTCTTGGAAAGAGCACCCTACCCAAACTCAACACCTTCACCCAACACCAAGGGCAATTTGGACATTAAGGGCAATTTATCATTGGCCAATTCACCTAACCTGCACATCTTTGGATTGTGGGAGGAAACCGGAGCACCCGGAGGAAACCCACATGAACCCCAAGATCTCTCTGTTCCTCCACATTCCTCAGAACCCTGCCGTTGACCCTGTAATCCGCATTCAAATTTGTCCGACCAAAATGAATCACCTCGCACTTATCAGGGTTAAACTCCATCTGCCATTTTTCAGCCCAGCTCTGCATCCTATCAATGTCTCTTTGCAACCTACAGCAGCCCTCCACCTCATCCACTGCTCCACCAATCTTGGTGTCATCAGCAAATTTACTGACCCACCCTTCAGCCCCCTCCTCCAAGTCATTGATAAAAGTCACAAATAGCAGAGGACCCAGCACTGATCCCTGTGGTACACCACTGGTGACTGGGCTCCAGTCTGAAAATTGTCCATCCACCACCACCCTCTGTCTTCTATGTGATAGCCAGTCACTTATCCAATTGGCCAAATTTCCCTCTATCCCACACCTCCTTACTTTCTTCATGAGCCGACCATGGGGAACCTTATCAAACGCCTTACTGAAATCCATGTATATGACATCAACTGCTCTACCTTCATCTACACACTTAGTTACCTCCTCAAAAAATTCAATCAAATTTGTGAGGCAAGACTTACCCTTCACAAATCCATGATGACTGCATCTTTCCAAATGGTCATTAATCCTATCCCTCAGGACCCTTTCCATTAACTTACCGACCACCGAAGTAAGACTAACTGGCCTATAATTACTAGGGTGATTCCTATTCCCTTTCTTGAACAGAGGAACAACATTCGCCACTATCCAGTCCTCTGGCACTATCCCCGTGGACAGTGAGGACCCAAAGATCAAAGCTAAAGGCTCTGCAATCTCATCCCTTGCCGCCCAAAGAATCCTTGGATATATCCCAACTGGCCCAGGGGACTTGTCGACCCTCAGGCTTTTCAAAATTGCTAATACATCTTCCCTCAGAACATCTACCTCTTCCAGCCTACCCACCTGTTTCACACTCTCATCCTCAAAAACAGAGCCCCTCTCCTTGGTGAACACTGAAGAAAAGTATTCATTCAACGCCTCTCCTATCTCTTCTGACTCCATGCACAAGTTCCCACTACTGTCCTTGACCGGCCCTAACCTCACCCTGGTCATTCTTTTATTTCTCACACAAGAGTAAAAAGCCTTGGGGTTTTCCTTGATCCGACCCGCCAAGGACTTCTCATGCCCCCTCCTAGTTCTCCCAAGTCACTTTTTTCAGCTCATTCCTTGCTACCTTGTAACCCTCAAGCGACCGAACTGAACCTTGTTTTCTCATCCTTACATACTCTTCCTTTTTCCTCTTGACAAGACATTCAACCTCTTTTGTGAACCATGGTTCCCTCACACGGCCATTTCCTCCCTGCCTGACAGGGACATGCCTATCAAGGACACGCAGTATTTGTTCCTTGAACAAGCTCCACTTTCCATTTGTGCCTTTCCCTGACAGTTTCTGTTCCCATCTTATGCTCCCTAATTCTTGCCTATTCGCATCATAATTACCCCTCCCCAATTATAAACCTTGCCCTGCCACATGGCCCTATCCCTCTCCATTGCAATAGTGAAAGACACCAAATTGTGGTCACGATCTCCAAAGTGCTCTCCCACAAACAAATCAAACACTTGGCCTGGTTCATTACCCAGTACCAAATCCAATGTGGCCCCCCCTCTTGTCGGCCTATCCACATATTGTGTCAGGAAACTCTCCTGCACACACTGTACAAAAACGGCCCCATCCGAATTGTTCGACCTATAGAGGTTCCAATCAATATTTGGAAAGTTAATGTCACCCATGACAACTACCCTGAGACCTCCGCACCTATCCATAATCTGTTTTGCAATTTCTTCCTCCACATCTCTGTTACTATTTGGGGGCCTATAGAAAACTCTTAACAATGTGACCGCTCCTTTCCTATTTCTAACTTCGGCCCATATTACCTCAGTGGGCAGATCCCCTTCAAACTGCCTTTCTGCAGCCGTTAAACTATCCTTGATTAACAATGCTACTCCTCCTCCTCTTTTACCACCTTTGCTGCTCTTACTGAAACATCTATACCCCGCAGCATCCAACAACCATTCCTGTCCCTGTTCTAACCATGTCTCCGTAATGCCCACAACATCGTAGTCCCAGGTACCAATCCACGCTCCAAGTTCACCTACATTATTCCGGATGCTCCTTGCATTGAAGTAGACACACTTCAACCCACCTTTCTGTCTGCCGGTACATTCCTGCGACCTTGATACCCTCCTCAGTCCCTCACTACTCTCAACACTGGCTTCTGGACTACAGCTCGTTTTCCCAGCCCCCTGACAAATTAGTTTCCCCCCCACCCCCGAAGAGCCGTAGCAAATTTTCCACCCAGAATATTGGTGCCCCTCTGGTTCAGGTGCAAACTGTCTTGTCTGTACAGGTCCCACCTTCCCCAGAATGTGCTCCAATTATCCACGTAACTGAAACCCTCCCTCCTACACCATCCCCGCAGCCACATGTCTATCTGCACTCTCTCCCTGCTCCTCAACTCGCTAGCACGTGGCACCAGCAACAAATCAGAGATGACATGGTTTGTCCTGGCTCTCAGCTTCCATCCTAGCTCCCTAAATTCCTGTTTTCAATCCCCGTCTCTTCTCTTACCCATGTCGTTGGTACCAATGTGTACCACGACTTGTACTGTTCCCCCTCCCCCTTTAGGATTCTGAAAACACGGTGCTAGACGTCACGGATCCTGGCACCCAGGAGGCAACATACCATCCGTGAGTCTCTTTCGTTGCCACAGAACCGTCTATCTGTCCCTCTAACTATCGAGATCCCAATAACTATTGCTCTCCTGCTCTCCCCCCTTCCCTTCTGAGCCGCAAGGACGGACTCAGTGCTGGAGATCCGTTCACCGTGGCTTACCATTGGTAAGCCCCCCCCCCCCCCCCCCCCCCCCCCCCCCCACCAGTACCCAAAGCGGTATACTTGTTATTGAGGGGAACGCCCACAGGGGATCCCTGTACTGACTGCTTCCTCCCAGCCCCTCTCACCGTCACCCAAGGTTTTATCAAGTCACTCATCAGTTCAAGAAGGCAACAGATATGATGGACAATAAATGTACTCAATTGCACGCGATACCAAGTTGGGTGGGAGGGTGAACTGTGACGAGAATGCAGGGATCCTGCAGCATGATCTGGACAGGTTGGGCGAGTGGGCAAACCAATGGCAGATGCAGTATAATTTGGATACGTGTGAGGTTATTCACTTTGGAAGCAAAAACAGGAAGGCACCTTAGTACCTGAATGATTGTAAATTGGGAGAGGGGAGTGTGCAGCGGGACCTGGGTGTCCTTGTGCACCAGTCGCTGAAGGTAAGCTGCAGGTACAGCAGGTGGTAAAGAAGGCTAATGGTACGTTGGCCTTCATTGCGAGAGGTTTCGAGTATAGAAGCAGGGATGTGTTGCTGCAATTATACAGGGCCTTGGTGAGGCCACACTGGGAGTATTGTGGGCAGTTCTGGTCTCCTTCTCTGAGGAAGGATGTTCTTGCTCTCGAGGGAGAGCAGCGAAGGTTTACCAGACTGATTCCAGGGATGGCGGGACTGACGTATGAGGAGAGATTGACTGGGTTGGGATTGTTCTCGCTGGAGTTCAGAAGAATGAGGGGATCTCATAGAGACTTATAAAATTCTAACAGGACTGGACAGGGTAGATGCAGGAAGGATGTTCCCGATGGTGAGTGTGTCCAGAACCAGGGGTCACAGTCTGAGGATTCAGGGTAAACCATTTCGGACAGAGATAAGGAGACATTTCTTCACACAAAGAGCGGTGAGCCTGTGGAATTCATTACCACAGGAAGTAATTGATGCTAAAACTTTGAATATATTCAAGAGGCGGCTGGATACAGCCCTTGGGGAGAATGGGATCAAAGGCTATGGGGAGAAAGCAGGATTAGGCTATTGAGTTGGATGATCAGCCATGATGGTGATGAATGGTGGAGCAGGCTCGAAGGGCCAAAAGGCCGCCTCCTGCTCCTACTATGTATCTATGTACCTTCCACAAACACCCACACTCAATGAATTTCAAAATGCCTCCTGAATCGGGTGGCATTCTCACGATGAGGAACCCTGGGTTCAATCCCGGGTCACTGCGTGTGGAGTTTGTACATTCGTCCCGTGTCTGCGTGGGTCTCTACCCTACAACCCAAACATGTGCATGGTGGGTGAATTGGCCACGCCAATTTGCCCCTTAATTTTTTTAAAAATTGCCGAGTCCAAATTCTTAAATTCCTCCTGCACAAATTCCTTTTGAACAAAATGAAGTGACTCACAGCTTCCTCGGACTGTGCTGACTTGTTTGAGATTTACTGTTTTGATGATATACTGAGCCCGAAACCGCTTCAAATAGGAAGTGATGATTCCAAGGGCTTCATGGATCATAGAATTTACAGTGCAGAAGGAGGCCATTCGGCCCATCGAGTCTGCAGCGAGTCTGCATCGAGGGGCTGGTTTAGCACACTGGGCTAAATCGCTGGCTTTGAAAGCAGACCAAGGCAGGCCAGCAGCACGGTTCGATTCCCGTACCAGCCTCCCCGAACAGGCGCCGGAATGTGGCGACTAGGGGCTTTTCACAGTAACTTCATTTGAAGCCCACTTATGACAATAAGCGATTTTCATTTCATTTCATTTCACCGGCTCTTGGAAAGAGCTCCCTACCCAAGGTCCACACCTCCACCCTATCCCCCAAACCCAGCAACCTCACCCAACACTAAGGGCAATTTTGGACACGAAGGGCAATTTAGCATGGCCAATCCACCTAACCTGCACATCTTTGGACTGTGGGAGGAAACCGGAGCACCCGGAGGAAACCCACGCAGACACGGGGAGGACGTGCAGACTCCACACAGACAGTGACCCAAGCCGGGAATCGAACCTGGGACCCCGGAGCTGTGAAGCAATTGTGCTAACTACAATGCTACCGTGCTGCCTAATCAATGGAAAGGGAGATGGTGAAATCTCAGCAACAAGGAGAAATGTCAATGTTAACATTTGTTCCAAATTATTAGTCTGAAGGTAGTCTTTGTCACGATTTGTATTTCTCCCAATTTGGTTTTGTGAATTAGGGTGAGGAATTAAGGGACTTGGGAGTCCAGCAGGTGAGCCAAGTATGAAGAAGCAACTTTCCATCTTGGCCATTCACAAAGCAAAGAGAAATGATTCCGGCTTGGGTCACTGTCTGTGCGGAGTCTGCACATCCTCCCCGTGTGTGCGTGGGTTTCCTCCGGGTGCTCCGGTTTCCTCCCACAGTCCAAAGATGCGCAGGGTAGGTGGATTGGCCATGCTAAATTGCCCTTACGTGTCCAAAATTGCCCTTGGTGTTGGGTGGGGGTGTTGAGTTTGGTTAGGGTGCTCTTTCCAAGAGCCGGTGCAGACTCAAAGGGCCGAATGGCCTCCTTCTGCACTGTAAATTCAATGATAATCTATGATTAATCTAGGACAAAGGTTCGGCACAACATCGTGGGCCGAAGGGCCTGTTCTGTGCTGTATTTTTCTATGTGCAAGATTCTGAATAATGAGGGACATCGGACAGGAGGGTCGGAAGGAGATGTGGCAGAGAGTTTGAGAGGCGATTCAGGCAATGGGAGCTAATTAACTGAAGGCACAAAAGCCAAAGGTGGGTTTGATGGGGACAGGATGTGGGGACATGCACAAGAACCGCTGGTTTGTACAATTGTAGTATAAGTCCATAAGGTATCGGAGCAGAATTAGGCCATTCAGCCCATCGATTCTGCTCCGTCATTCGATCATACAAAGAACAAAGAATAAAGAACAAAGAAATGTACAGCACAGGAACAGGCCCTTCGGCCCTCCAAGCCCGTGCTGCCCGACTAAACTACAATCTTCTACACTTCCTGGGTCCGTATCCTTCTATTCCCATCCTATTCATATATTTGTCAAGATGCCCCTTAAATGTCACTATCGTCCCTGCTTCCACTACCTCCTCCGGTAGCGAGTTCCAGGCACCCACTACCCTCTGCGTAAAAAACTTGCCTCGTACATCTACTCTAAACCTTGCCCCTCTCACCTTAAACCTATGCCCCCTAGTAATTGACCCCTCTACACTGGGGAAAAGCCTCTGACTATCCACTCTGTCTATGCCCCTCATAATTTTGTATACCTCTATCAGGTCGCCCCTCAACCTCCTTCGTTCCAGTGAGAACAAACCGAGTTTATTCAACCGCTCCTCATAGCTAATGCCCTCCATACCAGGCAACATTCTGGTAAATCTCTTCTGCACCCTCTCTAAAGCCTCCACATCCTTCTGGTAGTGTGGCGACCAGAATTGAACACTATACTCCAAGTGTGGCCTAACTAAGGTTCTATACAGCTGCAACATGACTTGCCAATTCTTATACTCAATGCCCCGGCCAATGAAGGCAAGCATGCCGTATGCCTTCTTGACTACCTTCTCCACCTGTGTTGCCCCTTTCAATGACCTGTGGACCTGTACTCCTAGATCTCTTTGACTTTCAATACTCTTGAGGGTTCTACCATTCACTGTATATTCCCTACCTGCATTAGCCCTTCCAAAATGCATTACCTCACATTTGTCCGGATTAAACTCCATCTGCCATCTCTCCGCCCAAGTCTCCAAACAATCTAAATCCTGCTGTATCCTCTGACAGTCCTCATCGCTATCCGCAATTCCACCAACCTTTGTGTCGTCTGCAAACTTACTAATCAGACCAGTTACATTTTCCTCCAAATCATTTATATATACTACAAAGAGCAAAGGTCCCAGCACTGATCCCTGTGGAACACCACTGGTCACAGCCCTCCAATTAGAAAAGCATCCCTCCATTGCTACTCTCTGCCTTCTATGACCTAGCCAGTTCTTGCACTGAGTGCTGAATTTGGTGCTTTTTGAGTGCGATAGTGAGAGTTTGGTGACCGAGGGAGTGCTGAGTTTGGTGCATTTGAGTGCTATAGTGAGAGTTTGGTGACTGAGGGAGTGCTGAGTTTGGTGCATTTGAGTGCGATAGTGAGAGTTTGGTGACCGAGGGAGTGCTGAATTTGGTGCATTTGAGTGTGATAGTGAGAGTTTGGTGACCGAGGGAGTTAGGTGAGGAGGGAGTAAGGTGCTCCTTTCATTTTGTTTCCGACATTTCCGCAAAGAGTGCGAAGAGAGCCAGGAGTTTACAGGAAGTGTAGCTGACTGGGAGCAGAGTCGGAGGGCGGAGATCTAGTTAGTCCACACAGCAGCTATATTCTGTAAGGTAAGAGGGGATGGAGGCTAGGCCAGTTGCATGCTCCTCCTGTAGGATGTGGGTGGTGAGGGATACCACCGGTGTCCCCGCTGACTATACCTGCGGGAAGTGCACCCAACTTCAGCTCCTCAAAGACCGTGTTAGGGAACTGGAGCTGAAGCTGGATGAACTTCGGATCATCCGGGAGGCAGAGGGGGTGATTGAGAAGAGTTACAGGGAGGTAACCACACCCAAGGTACAGGACAAGAATAGCTGGGTTACAGTCAGGGGGAAAAAACAAACAGGCAGACAGTGCAGGGATCCCTCGTGGCCGTTCCCCTTCAAAACAAGTATACCGTTTTGGATGCTGTTGGGGGGGATGACCTACCGGGGGAAGGCCCTAGCGGTCAGGTCTCTGGCACGGAGTCTGGCTCTGGGGCTCAGAAGGGAAGGGGGGAGAATAGAAAAGCAATAGTTGTAGGAGATTCAATGGTTAGGGGAATAGATAGGAGATTCTGTGGTCGCGAGCGAGACTCCCGGAAGGTATGTTGCCTCCCGGGTGCCAAGGCCAGGGATGTCTCGGATCGTGTCTTCAGGATCCTTAAGGGGGAGGGGGAGCAGCCAGAAGTCGTGGTGCACATTGGTACCAACGACATAGGTAGGAAAAGGGGTGTGGAGGTAATAAACAAGTTTAGGGAGTTAGGCTGGAAGTTGAAAGCCAGGACAGACAGAGTTGTCATCTCTGGTTTGGTGCCACGTGATAGCGAGGCTAGGAATAGGGAGAGAGTGCAGTTGAACACGTGGCTGCAGGAATGGTGTAGGAGGGAGGGCTTCAGGTATTTGGATAATTGGAGCGCATTCTGGGGAAGGTGGGACCTGTACAAGCAGGACGGGTTGCATCTGAACCAGAGGGGCACCAATATCCTGGGAGGGAGGTTTGCTAGTACTCTTCGGGAGGGTTTAAACTAATTTGGCAGGGGAATGGGAACCGGATTTGTAGTCCAGCAACTAAGGTAGCCGATATTCAGGACGCCAAAGCATGTAATGAGGCAGTGGGGAAGGGAACACTGACAAAGGAGAGTACTTGCAGGCACGGAGATGGGTTGAAGTGTGTATACTTCAACGCAAGAAGCATCAGGAATAAGGTGGGTGAACTTAAGGCATGGATCGGTACTTGGGACTACGATGTGGTGGCCATCACGGAAACTTGGATAGAAGAGGGGCAGAAATGGTTGTTGGAGGTCCCTGGTTATAGATGTTTCAATAAGATTAGGGAGGGTGGTAAAAGAGGTGGGGGGGGGTGGCATTATTAATTAGAAATAGTATAACAGCTGCAGAAAGGCAGTTCGAGGAGTATCACCCTATTGAGGTAGTATGGGTTGAAGTCAGAAATAGGAAAGGAGCAGTCACCTTGTTAGGAGTTTTCTATAGGCCCCCCAATAGTAGCAGAGATGTGGAGGAACAGATTGGGAAACAGATTTTGGAAAGGTGCAGAAGTCACAGGGTAGTAGTCATGGGTGACTTTAACTTCCCAAATATTGAGTGGAAACTCCTTAGATCAAATAGTTTGGATGGGGTGGTGTTTGTGCAGTGTGTCCAGGATGCTTTTCTAACACAGTATGTAGATTGTCCGACCAGAGGAGGGGCAATATTGGATTTAGTACTGGGTAATGAGCCAGGGCAAGTGATAGATTTGTTAGTGGGGGAGCATTTCGGAGATAGTGACCACAATTCTGTGACTTTCACTTTAGTAATGGAGAGGGATAGGTACGTGCAACAGGGCAAGGTTTACAATTGGGGGAAGGGTAAATACGATGTTGTCAGACAAGAATTGAAGTGCATAAGTTGGGAACATAGGCTGGCAGGGAAGGACACAAGTGAAATGTGGAACTTGTTCAAGGAACAGGTGCTACGTGTCCTTGATATGTATGTCCCTGTCAGGCAGGGAAGAGATGGTCGAGTGAGGGAACCATGGTTGACAAGAGAGGTTGGATGTCTTGTTAAGAGGAAAAAGGTGACTTATGTAAGGCTGAGGAAACAAGGTTCAGACAGGGCATTGGAGGGATACAAGATAGCCAGGAGGGAACTGAAGAAAGGGATTAGGAGAGCTAAGAGAGGGCATGAACAATCTTTGGCGGGTAGGATCAAGGAAAACCCCAAGGCCTTTTACACATATGTGAGAAATATGAGAATGACTAGAGCGAGGGTAGGTCCGATCAAGGACAGTAGCGGGAGATTGTGTATTGAGTCTGAAGAGATAGGAGAGGTCTTGAACGAGCACTTTTCTTCTGTATTTACAAATGAGAGGGGCGATATTGTTGGAGAGGACAGTGTGAAACAGATTGGTAAGCTCGAGGAAATACTTGTCAGGAAGGAAGATGTGTTGGGCATTTTGAAAAACTTGAGGATAGACAAGTCCCCCGGGCCTGACGGGATATATCCAAGGATTCTATGGGAAGCAAGAGATGAAATTGCAGAGCCGTTGGCAATGATCTTTTCGTCCTCACTGTCAACAGGGGTGGTACCAGGGGATTGGAGAGTGGCGAATGTCGTGCCCCTGTTCAAAAAAGGAACGAGGGATAACCCTGGGAATTACAGGCCAGTTAGTCTTACTTCGGTGGTAGGCAAAGTAATGGAAAGGGTACTGAAGGATAGGATTTCTGAGCATCTGGAAAGACACTGCTTGATTAGGGATAGTCAGCACGGATTTGTGAGGGGTAGGTCTTGCCTTACAAATCTTCTTGAATTCTTTGAGTGTTCCCTTCCCCACTGCCTCATTACATGCTTTGGCGTCCTGAATATCGGCTACCTTAGTTGCTGGACTACAAATCCGGTTCCCATTCCCCTGCCAAATTAGTTTAAACCCTCCCGAAGAGTACTAGCAAACCTCCCTCCCAGGATATTGGTGCCCCTCTGGTTCAGATGCAACCCGTCCTGCTTGTACAGGTCCCACCTTCCCCAGAATGTGGATGAAGATAAAGCAGTGGATGTAGTGTACATGGATTTTAGTAAGGCATTTGATAAAGTTCCCCATGGTAGGCTTATGCAGAAAGTAAGGAGGCATGGGATAGTGGGAAATTTGGCCAGTTGGATAACGAACTGGCTAACCGATAGAAGTCAGAGAGTGGTGGTGGATGGCAAATATTCAGCCTGGATCCCAGTTACCAGTGGCGTACCGCAGGGATCAGTTCTGGGTCCTCTGCTGTTTGTGATTTTCATTAATGACTTGGATGAGGGAGTTGAAGGGTGGGTCAGTAAATTTGCAGACGATACGAAGATTGGTGGAGTTGTGGATAGTAAGGAGGGCTGTTGTCGGCTGCAAAGTGACATAGATAGGGTGCAGAGCTGGGCTGAGAAGTGGCAGATGGAGTTTAACCCTGAAAAGTGTGAGGTTGTCCATTTTGGAAGGACAAATATGAATGCGGAATACAGGGTTAACGGTAGAGTTCTTGGCAATGTGGAGGAGCAGAGAGATCTTGGGGTCTATGTTCATACATCTTTGAAAGTTGCCACTCAAGTGGATAGAGCTGTGAAGAAGGCCTATGGTGTGCTCGTGTTCATTAACAGAGGGATTGAATTTAAGAGCCGTGAGGTGATGATGCAGCTGTACAAAACTTTGGTCAGGCCACATTTGGAGTACTGTGTACAGTTCTGGTCGCCTCATTTTAGGAAGGATGTGGAAGCTTTGGAAAAGGTGCAAAGGAGATTTACCAGGATGTTGCCTGGAATGGAGAGTAGGTCTTACGAGGAAAGGTTGAGGGTGCTAGGCCTTTTCTCATTAGAGCGGAGAAGGATGAGGGGCGACTTGATAGAGGTTTATAAGATGATCAGGGGAATAGATAGAGTAGACAGTCAGGGACTTTTTCCCCCGGGTGGAACACACCATTACAAGGGGACATAAATTTAAGGTGAAAGGTGGAAGATATAGGAGGGATATCAGAGGTAGGTTCTTTACCCAGAGAGTCGTGGGGGCATGGAATGCACTGCCTGTGGAAGTAGTTGAGTCGGAAACATTAGGGACCTTCAAGCAGCTATTGGATAGGTACATGGATGACGGTAAAATGATATAGTGTAGATTTATTTGTTCTTAAGGGCAGCACGGTAGCATTGTGGATAGCGCAATTGCTTCACAGCTCCAGGGTCCCAGGTTCGATTCCGGCTTGGGTCACTGTCTGTGCGGAGTCTGCACGTCCTCCCCGTGTCTGCGTGGGTTTCCTCCGGGTGCTCCGGTTTCCTCCCACAGTCCAAAGATGTGCGGGTTAGGTGAATTGGCTAATGATAAATTGCCCTTCGTGTCCAAAATTGCCCTTGGTGTTGGGTGGAGGTGTTGAGTTTGGGTAGGGGGCTCTTTCCAAGAGCCGGTGCAGACTCAAAGGGCCGAATGGCCTCCTTCTGCACTGGAAATTCAATGATAATCTATGATTAATCTAGGACAAAGGTTCGGCACAACATCGTGGGCCGAAGGGCCTGTTCTGTGCTGTATTTTCTATATTCTGTGTTCTATGTATCCACCTTGCCAGCTCTCCCCTGATCCCGTGTGACTTCACATATTGTACCAGACTGCCATGAGGGACCTTGTCAAAGGTTTCTTGAAGTTCATGTAGACAACATCCACCGCCCTCCCCTCATCAATCATCTTTGTCACTTCCTCGAAAAACTCGATCAAGTTAGTGAGACAGGACCTCCCCTTCACAAAACCGTGCTGCCTCTCACTAATACATCCATTATTTCCAAGTGGGAGTAAATCCTGTCTCGATGAATCCTCTACAATAATTTTCCTATCACTGACGTCAGGCTCACCGGCCTGCAATTACCTGGATTGTCCTTGCGACCTACTTTCATCCTCGCGGCTCCGGTCTCCGTCTCGCACATTTACCCTCCCGGCTAAACTCTCAATCTTGCTCTTCCTCACGCTCCAGTCTCTGTCTCACTGTATCTCACTCTGTTATCACCCCCACTCGGCCCTCAGTCTCACTCTTTCTCTTATTCTCACTCCCTCTGACAAGCTCCGGGCGTCACTCCCTCAGAGACCAGCTCCGGGCGTCACTCCCTCGGAGACAAGCCCCGGGCGTCACTCCCTCGGAGACAAGCTCCGGGCGTCACTCCCTCGGAGACAAGGTCCGGGCGTCACTCCCTCGGAGACAAACTCCGGGCGTCACTCCCTCGGAGACAAGCTCCGGGCGTCACTCCCTCGGAGACAAGCTCCGGGCGTCACTCCCTCGGAGACAAGCTCCGGGCGTCACTCCCTCGGAGACAAGCTCCGGGCGTCACTCCCTCGGAGACAAGCTCCGGGCGTCACTCCCTCGGAGACAAGGTCCGGGCGTCACTCCCTCGGAGACAAACTCCGGGCGTCACTCCCTCGGAGACAAGCTCCGGGCGTCACTCCCTCGGAGACAAACTCCGGGCGTCACTCCCTCGGAGACAAGCTCCGGGCGTCACTCCCTCGGAGACAAGCTCCGGGCGTCACTCCCTCAGAGACAAGCTCCGGGCGTCACTCCCTCGGAGACAAGCTCCGGGCGTCACTCCCTCAGAGACAAGGTCCGGGCGTCACTCCCTCGGAGACAAGGTCCGGGCGTCACTCCCTCGGAGACAAGCTCCGGGCGTCACTCCCTCGGAGACAAACTCCGGGCGTCACTCCCTCGGAGACAAACTCCGGGCGTCACTCCCTCGGAGACAAGCTCCGGGCGTCACTCCCTCGGAGACAAGCTCCGGGCGTCACTCCCTCGGAGACAAGGTCCGGGCGTCACTCCCTCGGAGACAAGCTCCGGGCGTCACTCCCTCGGAGACAAGCTCCGGGCGTCACTCCCTCGGAGACAAGCTCCGGGCGTCACTCCCTCGGAGACAAGGTCCGGGCGTCACTCCCTCGGAGACAAGCTCCGGGCGTCACTCCCTCGGAGACAAGCTCCGGGCGTCACTCCCTCGGAGACAAGCTCCGGGCGTCACTCCCTCGGAGACAAGCTCCGGGCGTCACTCCCTCGGAGACAAGCTCCGGGCGTCACTCCCTCGGAGACAAGCTCCGGGCGTCACTCCCTCGGAGACAAGGTCCGGGCGTCACTCCCTCGGAGACATGGTCCGGGCGTCACTCCCTCGGAGACAAGCTCCGGGCGTCACTCCCTCGGAGACAAGCTCCGGGCGTCACTCCCTCGGAGACAAGCTCCGGGCGTCACTCCCTCGGAGACATGGTCCGGGCGTCACTCCCTCGGAGACAAGCTCCGGGCGTCACTCCCTCAGAGACAAGCTCCGGGCGTCACTCCCTCGGAGACAAGCTCCGGGCGTCACTCCCTCGGAGACAAGCTCCGGGCGTCACTCCCTCGGAGACAAGGTCCGGGCGTCACTCCCTCGGAGACAAACTCCGGGCGTCACTCCCTCGGAGACAAGCTCCGGGCGTCACTCCCTCGGAGACAAACTCCGGGCGTCACTCCCTCGGAGACAAGCTCCGGGCGTCACTCCCTCGGAGACAAGCTCCGGGCGTCACTCCCTCAGAGACAAGCTCCGGGCGTCACTCCCTCGGAGACAAGCTCCGGGCGTCACTCCCTCAGAGACAAGGTCCGGGCGTCACTCCCTCGGAGACAAGGTCCGGGCGTCACTCCCTCGGAGACAAGCTCCGGGCGTCACTCCCTCGGAGACAAACTCCGGGCGTCACTCCCTCGGAGACAAACTCCGGGCGTCACTCCCTCGGAGACAAGCTCTGGGCGTCACTCCCTCGGAGACAAGCTCCGGGCGTCACTCCCTCGGAGACAAGGTCCGGGCGTCACTCCCTCGGAGACAAGCTCCGGGCGTCACTCCCTCGGAGACAAGCTCCGGGCGTCACTCCCTCGGAGACAAGCTCCGGGCGTCACTCCCTCGGAGACAAGGTCCGGGCGTCACTCCCTCGGAGACAAGCTCCGGGCGTCACTCCCTCGGAGACAAGCTCCGGGCGTCACTCCCTCGGAGACAAGCTCCGGGCGTCACTCCCTCGGAGACAAGCTCCGGGCGTCACTCCCTCGGAGACAAGCTCCGGGCGTCACTCCCTCGGAGACAAGCTCCGGGTGTCACTCCCTCGGAGACAAGCTCCGGGCGTCACTCCCTCGGAGACAAGGTCCGGGCGTCACTCCCTCGGAGACAAGGTCCGGGCGTCACTCCCTCGGAGACAAGCTCCGGGCGTCACTCCCTCGGAGACAAGGTCCGGGCGTCACTCCCTCGGAGACAAGCTCCGGGCGTCACTCCCTCGGAGACAAGGTCCGGGCGTCACTCCCTCGGAGACAAGCTCCGGGCGTCACTCCCTCGGAGACATGGTCCGGGCGTCACTCCCTCGGAGACAAGCTCCGGGCGTCACTCCCTCGGAGACAAGCTCCGGGCGTCACTCCCTCGGAGACAAGCTCCGGGCGTCACTCCCTCGGAGACAAGCTCCGGGCGTCACTCCCTCAGAGACAAGCTCCGGGCGTCACTCCCTCGGAGACAAGCTCCGGGCGTCACTCCCTCGGAGACAAGCTCCGGGCGTCATCCCTCGGAGACAAGCTCCGGGCGTCACTCCCTCGGAGACAAGCTCCGGGCGTCACTCCCTCGGAGACAAGCTCCGGGCGTCACTCCCTCGGAGACAAGCTCCGGGCGTCACTCCCTCGGAGACAAGCTCCGGGCGTCACTCCCTCGGAGACAAGCTCCGGGCGTCACTCCCTCGGAGACAAGCTCCGGGCGTCACTCCCTCGGAGACAAACTACGGGCGTCACTCCCTCGGAGACATGGTCCGGGCGTCACTCCCTCGGAGACAAGCTCCGGGCGTCACTCCCTCGGAGACAAACTCCGGGCGTCACTCCCTCGGAGACAAGCCCCGGGCGTCACTCCCTCGGAGACAAGGTCCGGGCTTCACTCCCTCGGAGACAAGCTCCGGGGGTCACTCCCTCGGAGACAAGCTCCGGGCGTCACTCCCTCGGAGACAAGCTCCGGGCGTCACTCCCTCGGAGACATGGTCCGGGCGTCACTCCCCCGGAGACAAACTCCGGGCGTCACTCCCTCGGAGACGAGCTCCGGGCGTCACTCCCTCGCAGACAAGCTCCGGGCGTCTCTCCGTCGGAGACAAACTCCGGGCGTCACTCCGTCGGAGACAAGTTCCGGGCGTCACTCCCTCGGAGACAAGCTCCGGGCGTCATTCCCTCGGAGACAAGCTCCGGGCGTCACTCCCTCGGAGACAAGGTCCGGGCGTCACTCCCTCGGAGACAAGGTCCGGGCGTCACTCCCTCGGAGACAAGCTCCGGGCGTCACTCCCTCGGAGACAAGCTCCGGGCGTCACTCCCTCGGAGACAAACTCCGGGCGTCACTCCCTCGGAGACAAGCTCCGGGCGTAACTCCCTCGGAGACAAGCTCCGGGCGTCACTCCCTCGGAGACAAGCTCCGAGCGTCACTCCCTCGGAGACAAGCTCCGAGCGTCACTCCCTCGGAGACAAACTCCGGGCGTCACTCCCTCGGAGACAAACTCCGGGCGTCACTCCCTCGGAGACAAACTCCGGGCGTCACTCCCTCGGAGACAAGCTCCGGGCGTCACTCCCTCGGAGACAAGGTCCGCGCGTCACTCCCTCGGAGACAAGCTCCGGGCGTCACTCCCTCGGAGACAAGCTGCGGGCGTCACTCCCTCGGAGACAAGCACCGGGCGTCACTCCATCGGAGACAAGCTCCGGGCGTCACTCCCTCGGAGACAAGGTCCGGGCGTCACTCCCTCGGAGACAAGCTCCGGGCGTCACTCCCTCGGAGACAAACTCCGGGCGTCACTCCCTCGGAGACAAGCTCCGGGCGTCACTCCATCGGAGACAAGCTCCGGGCGTCACTCCCTCGGAGACAAGCCCCGGGCGTCACTCCCTCGGAGACAAGCCCCGGGCGTCACTCCCTCGGATACAAGCTCCGCGCGTCACTCCCTCGGAGACAAGCTCCGGGCGTCACTCCCTCGGAGACAAGCCCTGGGCGTCACTCCCTCGGACACAAGCTCTGGGCGTCACTCCCTCGGAGACAAGCTCCGGGCGTCACTCCCTCAGAGACAAGCTCCGGGCGTCACTCCCTCGGAGACAAGCTCCGGGCGTCACTCCCTCGGAGACAAGGTCCGGGCGTCACTCCCTCGGAGACAAGCTCCGGGCGTCACTCCCTCGGAGACAAGCTCCGGGCGTCACTCCCTCGGAGACAAGCTCCGGGCGTCACTCCCTCGGAGACAAGCTCCGGGCGTCACTCCCTCGGAGACAAGCTCCGGGCGTCACTCCCTCGGAGACAAGCCCCGGGCGTCACTCCCTCGGAGACAAGCTCCGGGCGTCACTCCCTCGGATACAAGCTCCGCGCGTCACTCCCTCGGAGACAAGCTCCGGGCGTCACTCCCTCAGAGACAAGCTCCGGGCGTCACTCCCTCGGAGACAAGCTCCGGGCGTCACTCCCTCGGAGACAAGCTCCGGGCGTCACTCCCTCGGAGACAAGCTCCGGGCGTCACTCCCTCGGAGACAAGCTCCGGGCGTCACTCCCTCGGAGACAAGGTCCGGGCGTCACTCCCTCGGAGACAAACTCCGGGCGTCACTCCCTCGGAGACAAGCTCCGGGCGTCACTCCCTCGGAGACAAGGTCCGGGCGTCACTCCCTCGGAGACAAGCTCCGGGCGTCACTCCCTCGGAGACAAGCTCCGGGCGTCACTCCCTCGGAGACAAGCTCCGGGCGTCACTCCCTCGGAGACAAACTCCGGGCGTCACTCCCTCGGAGACAAGCTCCGGGCGTCACTCCGTCGGAGACAAGCTCCGGGCGTCACTCCCTGGGAGACAAGCCCCGGGCGTCACTCCCTCGGAGACAAACTCCAGGCGTCACTCCCTCGGAGACAAGCTCTGCGCGTCACTCCCTCGGAGACAAGCTCCGGGCGTCACTCCCTCGGAGACTAGCTCCGGGCGTCACTCCCTCGGTGACAAACTCCGGACGTCACTCCCTCAGAGACAAACTCCGGGCGTCACTCCCTCGGAGACAAGCTCCGGGCGTCACTCCCTCGGAGACAAGGTCCGGGCGTCACTCCCTCGGAGACAAACTCCGGGCGTCACTCCCTCGGAGACAAGCTCCGGGCGTCACTCCCTCGGAGACAAGCTCTGCGCGTCACTCCCTCGGAGACAAGCTCCGGGCGTCACTCCCTCGGAGACAAGCTCCGGGCGTCACTCCCTCGGAGACAAGCTCCGGGCGTCACTCCCTCGGAGACAAGCTCCGGGCGTCACTCCCTCGGAGACAAGCTCCGGGCGTCACTCCCTCGGAGACAATCTCAGGGCGTCACTCCCTCGGAGACAAGCTCCGCGCGTCACTCCCTCGGAGACAAGGTCCGGGCGTCACTCCCTCGGAGACAAGGTCCAGGCGTCACTCCCTCGGAGACAAGCTCCGGGCGTCACTCCCTCGGAGACAAGCTCAGGGCGTCACTCCCTCGGAGACAAGGTCCGGGCGTCACTCCCTCGGAGACAAGGTCCGGGCGTCACTCCCTCGGAGACAAGGTCCGGGCGTCACTCCCTCGGAGACAAGCTCCAAGCGTCACTCCCTTGGAGACAAGCTCCAAGCGTCATTCCCTCGGAGACAAGGTCCGGGCGTCACTCCCTCGGAGACAAGCTCCGGGCGTCACTCCCTCGGAGACAAGCTCCGGGCGTCACTCCCTCGGAGACAAGCTCCGGGGGTCACTCCCTCGGAGACAAGGTCCGGGCGTCACTCCCTCGGAGACAAACTCCGGGCGTCACTCCCTCAGAGACAAGCTCCGGGCGTCACTCCCTCGGAGACCAGCTCCGGGAGTCACTCCCTCGGAGACAAGCTGCGGGCGTCACTCCCTCGGAGACAAGCACCGGGCGTCACTCCATCGGAGACAAGCTCCGGGCGTCACTCCCTCGGAGACAAGCTCCGGGCGTCACTCCCTCGGAGACAAGCTCCGGGCGTCACTCCCTCGGAGACAAGCTCCGGGCGTCACTCCCTCGGAGACAAGCACCGGGCGTCACTCCCTCGGAGACAAGCTCCGAGCGTCACTCCCTCGGAGACAAGCTCCGGGCGTCACTCCCTCGGAGACAAGGTCCGGGCGTCACTCCCTCGGAGACAAGGTCCGGGCGTCACTCCCTCGGAGACAAGCACCGGGCGTCACTCCATCGGAGACAAGCTCCGGGCGTCACTCCCTCGGAGACAAGCTCCGGGCGTCACTCCCTCGGAGACAAGCTCCGGGCGTCACTCCCTCGGAGACAAGCTCCGGGCGTCACTCCCTCGGAGACAAGCTCCGGGCGTCACTCCCTCGGAGACAAGGTCCGGGCGTCACTCCCTCGGAGACAAACTCCGGGCGTCACTCCCTCGGAGACAAGCTCCGGGCGTCACTCCCTCGGAGACAAGCTCCGGGCGTCACTCCCTCGGAGACAAGCTCCGGGCGTCACTCCCTCGGAGACAAACTCCGGGCGTCACTCCCTCGGAGACAAGGTCCGGGCGTCACTCCCTCGGAGACAAGGTCCGGGCGTCACTCCCTCGGAGACAAACTCCGGGCGTCACTCCCTCGGAGACAAGCTCCGGGCGTCACTCCCTCGGAGACAAACTCCGGGCGTCACTCCCTCGGAGACAAACTCCGGGCGTCACTCCCTCGGAGACAAGCTCCGGGCGTCACTCCGTCGGAGACAAGCTCCGGGCGTCACTCCCTCGGAGACAAGCCCCGGGCGTCACTCCCTCGGAGACAAACTCCAGGCGTCACTCCCTCGGAGACAAGCTCTGCGCGTCACTCCCTCGGAGACAAGCTCCGGGCGTCACTCCCTCGGAGACAAGCTCCGGGCGTCACTCCCTCGGTGACAAACTCCGGACGTCACTCCCTCAGAGACAAACTCCGGGCGTCACTCCCTCGGAGACAAGCTCCGGGCGTCACTCCCTCGGAGACAAGGTCCGGGCGTCACTCCCTCGGAGACAAACTCCGGGCGTCACTCCCTCGCAGACAAGCTCCGGGCGTCACTCCCTCGGAGACAAGCTCTGCGCGTCACTCCCTCGGAGACAAGCTCCGGGCGTCACTCCCTCGGAGACAAGCTCCGGGCGTCACTCCCTCGGAGACAAGCTCCGGGCGTCACTCCCTCGGAGACAAGCTCCGGGCGTCACTCCCTCGGAGACAATCTCAGGGCGTCACTCCCTCGGAGACAAGCTCCGCGCGTCACTCCCTCGGAGACAAGGTCCGGGCGTCACTCCCTCGGAGACAAGGTCCAAGCGTCATTCCCTCGGAGACAAGGTCCGGGCGTCACTCCCTCGGAGACAAGGTCCGGGCTTCACTCCCTCGGAGGCAAGCTCCGGGCGTCACTCCCTCGGAGACAAGCTCCGGGCGTCACTCCCTCGGAGACAAGCTCCGGGTGTCACTCCCTCGGAGACAAGCTCCGGGTGTCACTCCCTCGGAGACAAGCTCCAAGCGTCACTCCCTCGGAGACAAGCTCCAAGCGTCACTCCCTCGGAGACAAGGTACGGGCGTCACTCCCTCGGAGACAAGTTCCGGGCGTCACTCCCTCGGAGACAAGCTCCGGGCGTCACTCCCTCGGAGACAAGTTCCGGGCGTCACTCCCTCGGAGACAAACTCCGGGCGTCACTCCCTCGGAGACAAACTCCGGGCGTCACTCCCTCGGAGACAAACTCCGGGCGTCACTCCCTCGGAGACAAACTCCGGGCGTCACTCCCTCGGAGACAAGGTCCGGGCGCCACTCCCTCGGAGACAAGCTCCGGGCGTCACTCCCTCGGATACAAACTCCGGGCGTCACTCCCTCGGAGACAAGCACCGGGCGTCACTCCCTCGGAGACAAGCTCCGGGCGTCACTCCCTCGGAGACAAGCTCCGGGCGTCACTCCCTCGGAGACAAGCTCCGGGCGTCACTCGCTCGGAGACAAGCTCCGGGCGTCACTCCCTCGGAGACAAGCACCGGGCGTCACTCCCTCGGAGACAAGCTCCGGGCGTCACTCCCTCGGAGACAAGGTCCGGGCGTCACTCCCTCGGAGACAAGCTCCGGGCGTCACTCCCTCGGAGACAAGGTCCGGGCGTCACTCCCTCGGAGAGAAGCTCCGGGCGTCACTCCCTCGGAGACAAACTCCGGGCGTCACTCCCTCGGAGACAAGCTCCGGGCGTCACTCCCTCGGAGACAAGCCCCGGGCGTCACTCCCTCGGAGACAAGCCCCGGGCGTCACTCCCTCGGAGACAAGCTCCGGGCGTCACTCCCTCGGAGACAAGCTCCGGGCGTCACTCCCTCGGAGACAAGCTCCGGGCGTCACTCCCTCGGAGACAAGCTCCGGGCGTCACTCCCTCGGAGACAAGCTCCGGGCGTCACTCCCTCGGAGACAAGCTCCGGGCGTCACTCCCTCGGAGACAAGCTCCGGGCGTCACTCCCTCGGAGACAAGCTCCGGGCGTCACTCCCTCGGAGACAAGCTCCGGGCGTCACTCCCTCGGAGACAAGCTCCGGGCGTCACTCCCTCGGAGACAAGCTCCGGGCGTCACTCCATCGGAGACAAGCTCCGGGCGTCACTCCCTCGCAGACAAGCTCCGGGCGTCACTCCCTCGGAGACAAGGTCCGGGCGTCACTCCCTCGGAGACAAGCTGCGGGCGTCACTCCCTCGGAGACAAGCTCCGGGCGTCACTCCCTCGGATACAAGCACCGGGCGTCACTCCCTCGGAGACAAGCTCCGGGCGTCACTCCATCGGAGACAAGCTCCGGGCGTCACTCCCTCGGAGAGAAGGTCCGGGCGTCACTCCCTCGGAGACAAGCTCCGGGCGTCACTCCCTCGGAGACAAGGTCCGGGCGTCACTCCCTCGGAGACAAGCTCCGGGCGTCACTCCCTCGGAGACAAGTTCCGTGCGTCACTCCCTCGGAGACAAACTCCGGGCGTCACTCCCTCGGAGACAAACTCCGGGCGTCACTCCCTCGGAGACAAACTCCGGGCGTCACTCCCTCGGAGACAAACTCCGGGCGTCACTCCCTCGGAGACAAACTCCGGGCGTCACTCCCTCGGAGACAAGGTCCGGGCGTCACTCCCTCGGAGACAAGCTCCGGGCGTCACTCCCTCGGATACAAACTCCGGGCGTCACTCCCTCGGAGACAAGCACCGGGCGTCACTCCCTCGGAGACAAGCTCCGGGCGTCACTCCCTCGGAGACAAGCTCCGGGCGTCACTCCCTCGGTGACAAGCTCCGGGCGTCACTCGCTCGGAGACAAGCTCCGGGCGTCACTCCCTCGGAGACAAGCACCGGGCGTCACTCCCTCGGAGACAAGCTCCGGGCGTCACTCCCTCGGAGACAAGGTCCGGGCGTCACTCCCTCGGAGACAAGCTCCGGGCGTCACTCCCTCGGAGACAAGGTCCGGGCGTCACTCCCTCGGTTAGAAGCTCCGGGCGTCACTCCCTCGGAGACAAACTCCGGGCGTCACTCCCTCGGAGACAAGCTCCGGGCGTCACTCCCTCGGAGACAAGCCCCGGGCGTCACTCCCTCGGAGACAAGCCCCGGGCGTCACTCCCTCGGAGACAAGCTCCGGGCGTCACTCCCTCGGAGACAAGCTCCGGGCGTCACTCCCTCGGAGACAAGCTCCGGGCGTCACTCCCTCGGAGACAAGCTCCGGGCGTCACTCCCTCGGAGACAAGCTCCGGGCGTCACTCCCTCGGAGACAAGGTCCGGGCGTCACTCCCTCGGAGACAAGCTCCGGGCGTCACTCCCTCGGAGACAAGCTCCGGGCGTCACTCCCTCGGAGACAAACTCCGGGCGTCACTCCCTCGGAGACAAACTCCGGGCGTCACTCCCTCGGAGACAAGCTCCGGGCGTCACTCCGTCGGAGACAAGCTCCGGGCGTCACTCCCTCGGAGACAAGCCCCGGGCGTCACTCCCTCGGAGACAAGGTCCAGGCGTCACTCCCTCGGAGACAAGCTCCGGGCGTCACTCCCTCGGAGACAAGCTCCGGGCGTCACTCCCTCGGAGACAAGCTCCGGGCGTCACTCCCTCAGAGACAAGCTCCGCGCGTCACTCCCTCGGAGACAATCTCAGGGCGTCACTCCCTCGGAGACAAGCTCCGCGCGTCACTCCCTCGGAGACAAGGTCCGGGCGTCACTCCCTCGGAGACAAGGTCCAGGCGTCACTCCCTCGGAGACAAGCTCCGGGCGTCACTCCCTCGGAGACAAGCTCCGGGCGTCACTCCCTCGGAGACAAGCTCAGGGCGTTACTCCCTCGGAGACAAGCTCCGCGCGTCACTCCCTCGGAGACAAGGTCCGGGCGTCACTCCCTCGGAGACAAGGTCCGGGCGTCACTCCCTCGGAGACAAGCTCCGGGCGTCACTTTCTCGGAGACAAGCTCCGGGCGTCACTCCATCGGAGACAAGCTCCGGGCGTCACTCCCTCGGAGAGAAGGTCCGGGCGTCACTCCCTCGGAGACAAGCTCCGGGCGTCACTCCCTCGGAGACAAGGTCCGGGCGTCACTCCCTCGGAGACAAGCTCCGGGCGTCACTCCCTCGGAGACAAACTCCGGGCGTCACTCCCTCGGAGACAAGCTCCGGGCGTCACTCCCTCGGAGACAAGCTCCGGGCGTCACTCTCTCGGAGACAAGCTCCGGGCGTCACTCCCTCGGAGACAAACTCCGGGCGTCACTCCCTCGGAGACAAACTCCGGGCGTCACTCCCTCGGAGACAAACTCCGGGCGTCACTCCCTCGGAGACAAGCTCCGGGCGTCACTCCGTCGGAGACAAGCTCCGGGCGTCACTCCCTCGGAGACAAGCCCCGGGCGTCACTCCCTCGGAGACAAGGTCCAGGCGTCACTCCCTCGGAGACAAGCTCCGGGCGTCACTCCCTCGGAGACAAGCTCCGGGCGTCACTCCCTCGGAGACAAGCTCCGGGCGTCACTCCCTCAGAGACAAGCTCCGCGCGTCACTCCCTCGGAGACAATCTCAGGGCGTCACTCCCTCGGAGACAAGCTCCGCGCATCACTCCCTCGGAGACAAGGTCCGGGCGTCACTCCCTCGGAGACAAGGTCCAGGCGTCACTCCCTCGGAGACAAGCTCCGGGCGTCACTCCCTCGGAGACAAGCTCAGGGCGTTACTCCCTCGGAGTCAAGCTCCGCGCGTCACTCCCTCGGAGACAAGGTCCGGGCGTCACTCCCTCGGAGACAAGGTCCGGGCGTCACTCCCTCGGAGACAAGCTCCGGGCGTCACTCCCTCGGAGACAAACTCCGGGCGTCACTCCCTCGGAGACAAGCTCCGGCCGTCACTCCCTCGGAGACAAGCTCCGGGCGTCACTCACTCGGAGACAAGCTCCGGGCGTCACTCCCTCGGAGACAAGCTCCGGGCGTCACTCCCTCGGAGACAAGCTCCGGGCGTCACTCCCTCGGAGACAAGGTCCGGGCGGCACTCCCTCGGAGACAAGCTCCGAGCGTCACTCCCTCGGAGACAAGCTCCGAGCGTCACTCCCTCGGAGACAAACTCCGGGTGTCACTCCCTCGGAGACAAACTCCGGGCGTCACTCCCTCGGAGACAAGCTCCGGGCGTCACTCCCTCGGAGACAAGGTCCGGGCGTCACTCCCTCGGAGACAAGGTCCGGGCGTCACTCCCTCGGAGACAAGCTCCGGGCGTCACTCCCTCGGAGACATGCTCCGGGCGTCACTCCCTCGGAGACAAGCTCCGCGCGTCACTCCCTCGGAGACAAGGTCCGGGCGTCACTCCCTCGGAGACAAGCTGCGGGCGTCACTCCCTCGGAGACAAGCACCGGGCGTCACTCCATCGGAGACAAGCTCCGGGCGTCACTCCCTCGGAGACAAGCTCCGGGCGTCACTCCCTCGGAGACAAGCTCCGGGCGTCACTCCCTCGGAGACAAGCTCCGGGCGTCACTCCCTCGGAGACAAGCACCGGGCGTCACTCCCTCGGAGACAAGCTCCGAGCGTCACTCCCTCGGAGACAAGCTCCGGGCGTCACTCCCTCGGAGACAAGGTCCGGGCGTCACTCCCTCGGAGACAAGGTCCGGGCGTCACTCCCTCGGAGACAAGCACCGGGCGTCACTCCATCGGAGACAAGCTCCGGGCGTCACTCCCTCGGAGACAAGCTCCGGGCGTCACTCCCTCGGAGTCAAGCTCCGGGCGTCACTCCCTCGGAGACAAGCTCCGGGCGTCACTCCCTCGGAGACAAGCTCCGGGCGTCACTCCCTCGGAGACAAGGTCCGGGCGTCACTCCCTCGGAGACAAACTCCGGGCGTCACTCCCTCGGAGACAAGCTCCGGGCGTCACTCCCTCGGAGACAAGCTCCGGGCGTCACTCCCTCGGAGACAAACTCCGGGCGTCACTCCCTCGGAGACAAGGTCCGGGCGTCACTCCCTCGGAGACAAGGTCCGGGCGTCACTCCCTCGGAGACAAACTCCGGGCGTCACTCCCTCGGAGACAAACTCCGGGCGTCACTCCCTCGGAGACAAACTCCGGGCGTCACTCCCTCGGAGACAAACTCCGGGCGTCACTCCCTCGGAGACAAGCTCCGGGCGTCACTCCGTCGGAGACAAGCTCCGGGCGTCACTCCCTCGGAGACAAGCCCCGGGCGTCACTCCCTCGGAGACAAACTCCAGGCGTCACTCCCTCGGAGACAAGCTCTGCGCGTCACTCCCTCGGAGACAAGCTCCGGGCGTCACTCCCTCGGAGACAAGCTCCGGGCGTCACTCCCTCGGTGACAAACTCCGGACGTCACTCCCTCAGAGACAAACTCCGGGCGTCACTCCCTCGGAGACAAGCTCCGGGCGTCACTCCCTCGGAGACAAGGTCCGGGCGTCACTCCCTCGGAGACAAACTCCGGGCGTCACTCCCTCGGAGACAAGCTCCGGGCGTCACTCCCTCGGAGACAAGCTCTGCGCGTCACTCCCTCGGAGACAAGCTCCGGGCGTCACTCCCTCGGAGACAAGCTCCGGGCGTCACTCCCTCGGAGACAAGCTCCGGGCGTCACTCCCTCGGAGACAAGCTCCGGGCGTCACTCCCTCGGAGACAATCTCAGGGCGTCACTCCCTCGGAGACAAGCTCCGCGCGTCACTCCCTCGGAGACAAGGTCCGGGCGTCACTCCCTCGGAGACAAGGTCCAGGCGTCACTCCCTCGGAGACAAGCTCCGGGCGTCACTCCCTCGGAGACAAGCTCAGGGCGTCACTCCCTCGGAGACAAGCTCCGCGCGTCACTCCCTCGGAGACAAGGTCCGGGCGTCACTCCCTCGGAGACAAGGTCCGGGCGTCACTCCCTCGGAGACAAGCTCCGGGCGTCACTCCCTCGGAGACAAACTCCGGGCGTCACTCCCTCGGAGACAAGCTCCGGGCGTCACTCCCTCGGAGACAAGCTCCGGGCGTCACTCCCTCGGAGACAAGCTCCGGGCGTCACTCCCTCGGAGACATGCTCCGGGCGTCACTCCCTCGGAGACAAGCTCCGGGCGTCACTCCCTCGGAGACAAGGTCCGGGCGTCACTCCCTCGGAGACAAGCTCCGAGCGTCACTCCCTCGGAGGCAAGGTCCGGGCGTCACTCCCTCGGAGACATGGTCCGGGCGTCACTCCCTCGGAGACAAGCTCCGGGCGTCACTCCCTCGGAGACAAGCTCCGGGCGTCACTCCCTCGGAGACAAGCTCCGGGCGTCACTCCCTCGGAGACAAGCTCCGGGCGTCACTCCCTCGGAGACAAGCTCCGGGCGTCACTCCCTCGGAGACAAGCTCCGGGCATCACTCCCTCGGAGACAAGCTCCGGGCGTCACTCCCTCGGAGACAAGCTCCGGGCGTCACTCCCTCGGAGACAAGGTCCGGGCGTCACTCCCTCGGAGACAAGCTCCAAGCGTCACTCCCTCGGAGACAAGCTCCAAGCGTCATTCCCTCGGAGACAAGGTCCGGGCGTCACTCCCTCGGAGACAAGGTCCGGGCTTCACTCCCTCGGAGACAAGCTCCGGGCGTCACTCCCTCGGAGACAAGCTCCGGGCGTCACTCCCTCGGAGACAAGCTCCAAGCGTCACTCCCTCGGAGACAAGCTCCAAGCGTCACTCCCTCGGAGACAAGGTACGGGCGTCACTCCCTCGGAGACAAGTTCCGGGCGTCACTCCCTCGGAGACAAGCTCCGGGCGTCACTCCCTCGGAGACAAGTTCCGGGCGTCACTCCCTCGGAGACAAACTCCGGGCGTCACTCCCTCGGAGACAAACTCCGGGCGTCACTCCCTCGGAGACAAACTCCGGGCGTCACTCCCTCGGAGACAAACTCCGGGCGTCACTCCCTCGGAGACAAGGTCCGGGCGTCACTCCCTCGGAGACAAGCTCCGGGCGTCACTCCCTCGGATACAAACTCCGGGCGTCACTCCCTCGGAGACAAGCACCGGGCGTCACTCCCTCGGAGACAAGCTCCGGGCGTCACTCCCTCGGAGACAAGCTCCAGGCGTCACTCCCTCGGAGACAAGCTCCGGGCGTCACTCGCTCGGAGACAAGCTCCGGGCGTCACTCCCTCGGAGACAAGCACCGGGCGTCACTCCCTCGGAGACAAGCTCCGGGCGTCACTCCCTCGGAGACAAGGTCCGGGCGTTACTCCCTCGGAGACAAGCTCCGGGCGTCACTCCCTCGGAGACAAGGTCCGGGCGTCACTCCCTCGGAGAGAAGCTCCGGGCGTCACTCCCTCGGAGACAAACTCCGGGCGTCACTCCCTCGGAGACAAGCTCCGGGCGTCACTCCCTCGGAGACAAGGTCCGGGCGTCACTCCCTCGGAGACAAACTCCGGGCGTCACTCCATCGGAGACAAGCTCCGGGCGTCACTCCCTCGGAGAGAAGGTCCGGGCGTCACTCCCTCGGAGACAAGCTCCGGGCGTCACTCCCTCGGAGACAAGGTCCGGGCGTCACTCCCTCGGAGACAAGCTCCGGGCGTCACTCCCTCGGAGACAATCTCCGGGCGTCACTCCCTCGGAGACAAGCTCCGGGCGTCACTCCCTCGGAGACAAGCTCCGGGCGTCACTCTCTCGGAGACAAGCTCCGGGCGTCACTCCCTCGGAGACAAACTCCGGGCGTCACTCCCTCGGAGACAAACTCCGGGCGTCACTCCCTCGGAGACAAGCTCCGGGCGTCACTCCGTCGGAGACAAGCTCCGTGCGTCACTCCCTCGGAGACAAGCCCCGGGCGTCACTCCCTCGGAGACAAGGTCCAGGCGTCACTCCCTCGGAGACAAGCTCCGGGCGTCACTCCCTCGGAGACAAGCTCCGGGCGTCACTCCCTCGGAGACAAGCTCCGGGCGTCACTCCCTCAGAGACAAGCTCCGCGCGTCACTCCCTCGGAGACAATCTCAGGGCGTCACTCCCTCGGAGACAAGCTCCGCGCGTCACTCCCTCGGAGACAAGGTCCGGGCGTCACTCCCTCGGAGACAAGGTCCAGGCGTCACTCCCTCGGAGACAAGCTCCGGGCGTCACTCCCTCGGAGACAAGCTCAGGGCGTTACTCCCTCGGAGACAAGCTCCGCGCGTCACTCCCTCGGAGACAAGGTCCGGGCGTCACTCCCTCGGAGACAAGGTCCGGGCGTCACTCCCTCGGAGACAAGCTCCGGGCGTCACTCCCTCGGAGACAAGCTCCGGGCGTCACTCCATCGGAGACAAGCTCCGGGCGTCACTCCCTCGGAGAGAAGGTCCGGGCGTCACTCCCTCGGAGACAAGCTCCGGGCGTCACTCCCTCGGAGACAAGGTCCGGGCGTCACTCCCTCGGAGACAAGCTCCGGGCGTCACTCCCTCGGAGACAAACTCCGGGCGTCACTCCCTCGGAGACAAGCTCCGGGCGTCACTCCCTCGGAGACAAGCTCCGGGCGTCACTCTCTCGGAGACAAGCTCCGGGCGTCACTCCCTCGGAGACAAACTCCGGGCGTCACTCCCTCGGAGACAAACTCCGGGCGTCACTCCCTCGGAGACAAGCTCCGGGCGTCACTCCGTCGGAGACAAGCTCCGGGCGTCACTCCCTCGGAGACAAGCCCCGGGCGTCACTCCCTCGGAGACAAGGTCCAGGCGTCACTCCCTCGGAGACAAGCTCCGGGCGTCACTCCCTCGGAGACAAGCTCCGGGCGTCACTCCCTCGGAGACAAGCTCCGGGCGTCACTCCCTCAGAGACAAGCTCCGCGCGTCACTCCCTCGGAGACAATCTCAGGGCGTCACTCCCTCGGAGACAAGCTCCGCGCGTCACTCCCTCGGAGACAAGGTCCGGGCGTCACTCCCTCGGAGACAAGGTCCAGGCGTCACTCCCTCGGAGACAAGCTCCGGGCGTCACTCCCTCGGAGACAAGCTCAGGGCGTTACTCCCTCGGAGACAAGCTCCGCGCGTCACTCCCTCGGAGACAAGGTCCGGGCGTCACTCCCTCGGAGACAAGGTCCGGGCGTCACTCCCTCCGAGACAAGCTCCGGGCGTCACTCCCTCGGAGACAAACTCCGGGCATCACTCCCTCGGAGACAAGCTCCGGGCGTCACTCACTCGGAGACAAGCTCCGGGCGTCACTCCCTCGGAGACAAGCTCCGGGCGTCACTCACTCGGAGACAAGCTCCGGGCGTCACTCCCTCGGAGACAAGCTCCGGGCGTCACTCCCTCGGAGACAAGCTCCGGGCGTCACTCCCTCGGAGACAAGGTCCGGGCGTCACTCCCTCGGAGACAAGCTCCGAGCGTCACTCCCTCGGAGACAAGCTCCGAGCGTCACTCCCTCGGAGACAAACTCCGGGTGTCACTCCCTCGGAGACAAACTCCGGGCGTCACTCCCTCGGAGACAAGCTCCGGGCGTCACTCCCTCGGAGACAAGGTCCGGGCGTCACTCCCTCGGAGACAAGCTCCGAGCGTCACTCCCTCGGAGACAAGCTCCGAGCGTCACTCCCTCGGAGACAAACTCCGGGCGTCACTCCCTCGGAGACAAACTCCGGGCGTCACTCCCTCGGAGACAAGCTCCGGGCGTCACTCCCTCGGAGACAAGGTCCGGGCGTCACTCCCTCGGAGACAAGCTCCGGGCGTCACTCCCTCGGAGACAAGCTCCGGGCGTCACTCCCTCGGAGACAAGGTCCGGGCGTCACTCCCTCGGAGACAAGCTCCGAGCGTCACTCCCTCGGAGACAAGCTCCGAGCGTCACTCCCTCGGAGACAAACTCCGGGTGTCACTCCCTCGGAGACAAACTCCGGGCGTCACTCCCTCGGAGACAAGCTCCGGGCGTCACTCCCTCGGAGACAAGCTCCGGGCGTCACTCCCTCGGAGACAAGGTCCGGGCGTCACTCCCTCGGAGACAAGGTCCGGGCGTCACTCCCTCGGAGACAAGCTCCGGGCGTCACTCCCTCGGAGACATGCTCCGGGCGTCACTCCCTCGGAGACAAGCTCCGCGCGTCACTCCCTCGGAGACAAGGTCCGGGCGTCACTCCCTCGGAGGCAAGGTCCGGGCGTCACTCCCTCGGAGACATGGTCCGGGCGTCACTCCCTCGGAGACAAGCTCCGGGCGTCACTCCCTCGGAGACAAGCTCCGGGCGTCACTCCCTCGGAGACAAGCTCCGGGCGTCACTCCCTCGGAGACAAGCTCCGGGCGTCACTCCCTCGGAGACAAGCTCCGGGCGTCACTCCCTCGGAGACAAGCTCCGGGCGTCACTCCCTCGGAGACAAGCTCCGGGCGTCACTCCCTCGGAGACAAGCTCCGGGCGTCACTCCCTCGGAGACAAGCTCCGGGCGTCACTCCCTCGGAGACAAGGTCCGGGCGTCACTCCCTCGGAGACAAGCTCCAAGCGTCACTCCCTCGGAGACAAGCTCCAAGCGTCACTCCCTCGGAGACAAGGTCCGGGCGTCACTCCCTCGGAGACAAGCTCCGGGCGTCACTCCCTCGGAGACAAGCTCCGGGCGTCACTCCCTCGGAGACAAGGTCCGGGCGTCACTCCCTCGGAGACAAACTCCGGGCTTCACTCCCTCGGAGACAAACTACGGGCGTCACTCCCTCGGAGACAAACAACGGGCGTCACTTGCTCGGAGACATGGTCCGGGCGTCACTCCCTCGGAGACAAGCTCCGGGCGTCACTCCCTCGGAGACAAGCTCCGGGCGTCACTCCCTCGGAGACAAGCTCCGGGCGTCACTCCCTCGGAGACAAGCTCCGGGCGTCACTCCCTCGGAGACAAGCTCCGGGCGTCACTCCCTCGGAGACAAGCTCCGGGCGTCACTCCCTCGGAGACAAGCTCCGGGCGTCACTCCCTCGGAGACAAGCTCCGGGCGTCACTCCCTCGGAGACAAGCCCCGGGCGTCACTCCCTCGGAGACAAGCCCCGGGCGTCACTCCCTCGGAGACAAACTCCGGGCGTCACTCCCTCGGAGACAAGGTCCGGGCGTCACTCCCTCGGAGACAAGCAAGCTCCGGGCGTCACTCCCTCGGAGACAAACTCCGGGCGTCACTCCCTCGGAGACAAACTCCGGGCGTCACTCCCTCGGAGACAAGCTCCGGGCGTCACTCCCTCGGAGACAAGCTCCGGGCGTCACTCCCTCGGAGACAAGCTCCGGGCGTCACTCCCTCGGAGACAAGCTCCGGGCGTCACTCCCTCGGAGACAAGCTCCGGGCGTCACTCCCTCAGAGACAAGGTCCGGGCGTCACTCCCTCAGAGACAAGCTCCGGGCGTCACTCCCTCGGAGACAAGCTCCGGGCGTCACTCCCTCAGAGACAAGGTCCGGGCGTCACTCCCTCGGAGACAAGCTCCGGGCGTCACTCCCTCGGAGACAAGGTCCGGGCGTCACTCCCTCGGGGACAAGCTCCGGGCGTCACTCCCTCGGAGACAAGCTCCGGGCGTCACTCCCCCGTAGACAAACTCCGGGCGTCACTCCCTCGGAGACAAGGTCCGGGCGTCACTCCCTCGGAGACAAGCTCCGGGCGTCACTCCCTCGGAGACAAGGTCCGGGCGTCACTCCCTCGGAGACAAGCTCCGGGCGTCACTCCCTCGGAGACAAGCTCCGGGCGTCACTCCCTCGGAGACAAGGTCCGGGCGTCACTCCCTCGGAGACAAGCTCCGGGCGTCACTCCCTCGGAGACAAGCTCCGGGCGTCACTCCCTCGGAGACAAGCTCCGGGCGTCACTCCCTCGGAGACAAGCTCCGGGCGTCACTCCCTCGGAGACAAGCTCCGGGCGTCACTCCCTCGGAGACAAGCTCCGGGCGTCACTCCCTCGGATACAAGCACCGGGCGTCACTCCCTCGGAGACAAGCTCCGGGCGTCACTCCATCGGAGACAAGCTCCGGGCGTCACTCCCTCGGAGAGAAGGTCCGGGCGTCACTCCCTCGGAGACAAGCTCCGGGCGTCACTCCCTCGGAGACAAGGTCCGGGCGTCACTCCCTCGGAGACAAGCTCCGGGCGTCACTCCCTCGGAGACAAACTCCGGGCGTCACTCCCTCGGAGACAAGCTCCGGGCGTCACTCCCTCGGAGACAAGCTCCGGGCGTCACTCTCTCGGAGACAAGCTCCGGGCGTCACTCCCTCGGAGACAAACTCCGGGCGTCACTCCCTCGGAGACAAACTCCGGGCGTCACTCCCTCGGAGACAAGCTCCGGGCGTCACTCCGTCGGAGACAAGCTCCGGGCGTCACTCCCTCGGAGACAAGCCCCGGGCGTCACTCCCTCGGAGACAAGGTCCAGGCGTCACTCCCTCGGAGACAAGCTCCGGGCGTCACTCCCTCGGAGACAAGCTCCGGGCGTCACTCCCTCGGAGACAAGCTCCGGGCGTCACTCCCTCAGAGACAAGCTCCGCGCGTCACTCCCTCGGAGACAATCTCAGGGCGTCATTCCCTCGGAGACAAGCTCCGCGCGTCACTCCCTCGGAGACAAGGTCCGGGCGTCACTCCCTCGGAGACAAGGTCCAGGCGTCACTCCCTCGGAGACAAGCTCCGGGCGTCACTCCCTCGGAGACAAGCTCAGGGCGTCACTCCCTCGGAGACAAGCTCCGCGCGTCACTCCCTCGGAGACAAGGTCCGGGCGTCACTCCCTCGGAGACAAGGTCCGGGCGTCACTCCCTCGGAGACAAGCTCCGGGCGTCACTCCCTCGGAGACAAGCTCCGGGCGTCACTCCATCGGAGACAAGCTCCGGGCGTCACTCCCTCGGAGAGAAGGTCCGGGCGTCACTCCCGCGGAGACAAGCTCCGGGCGTCACTCCCTCGGAGACAAGGTCCGGGCGTCACTCCCTCGGAGACAAGCTCCGGGCGTCACTCCCTCGGAGACAATCTCAGGGCGTCACTCCCTCGGAGACAAGCTCCGCGCGTCACTCCCTCGGAGACAAGGTCCGGGCGTCACTCCCTCGGAGACAAGGTCCAGGCGTCACTCCCTCGGAGACAAGCTCCGGGCGTCACTCCCTCGGAGACAAGCTCAGGGCGTTACTCCCTCGGAGACAAGCTCCGCGCGTCACTCCCTCGGAGACAAGGTCCGGGCGTCACTCCCTCGGAGACAAGGTCCGGGCGTCACTCCCTCGGAGACAAGCTCCGGGCGTCACTCCCTCGGAGACAAACTCCGGGCATCACTCCCTCGGAGACAAGCTCCGGGCGTCACTCACTCGGAGACAAGCTCCGGGCGTCACTCCCTCGGAGACAAGCTCCGGGCGTCACTCACTCGGAGACAAGCTCCGGGCGTCACTCCCTCGGAGACAAGCTCCGGGCGTCACTCCATCGGAGACAAGCTCCGGGCGTCACTCCCTCGGAGACAAGGTCCGGGCGTCACTCCCTCGGAGACAAGCTCCGAGCGTCACTCCCTCGGAGACAAGCTCCGAGCGTCACTCCCTCGGAGACAAACTCCGGGTGTCACTCCCTCGGAGACAAACTCCGGGCGTCACTCCCTCGGAGACAAGCTCCGGGCGTCACTCCCTCGGAGACAAGGTCCGGGCGTCACTCCCTCGGAGACAAGGTCCGGGCGTCACTCCCTCGGAGACAAGCTCCGGGCGTCACTCCCTCGGAGACATGCTCCGGGCGTCACTCCCTCGGAGACAAGCTCCGCGCGTCACTCCCTCGGAGACAAGGTCCGGGCGTCACTCCCTCGGAGGCAAGGTCCGGGCGTCACTCCCTCGGAGACATGGTCCGGGCGTCACTCCCACGGAGACAAGCTCCGGGCGTCACTCCCTCGGAGACAAGCTCCGGGCGTCACTCCCTCGGAGACAAGCTCCGGGCGTCACTCCCTCGGAGACAAGCTCCGGGCGTCACTCCCTCGGAGACAAGCTCCGGGCGTCACTCCCTCGGAGACAAGCTCCGGGCGTCACTCCCTCGGAGACAAGCTCCGGGCGTCACTCCCTCGGAGACAAGCTCCGGGCGTCACTCCCTCGGAGACAAGCTCCGGGCGTCACTCCCTCGGAGACAAGCTCCGGGCGTCACTCCCTCGGAGACAAGGTCCGGGCGTCACTCCCTCGGAGACAAGCTCCAAGCGTCACTCCCTCGGAGACAAGCTCCAAGCGTCACTTCCTCGGAGACAAGGTCCGGGCGTCACTCCCTCGGAGACAAGCTCCGGGCGTCACTCCCTCGGAGACAAGCTCCGGGCGTCACTCCCTCGGAGACAAGGTCCGGGCGTCACTCCCTCGGAGACAAACTCCGGGCTTCACTCCCTCGGAGACAAACTACGGGCGTCACTCCCTCGGAGACAAACAACGGGCGTCACTCCCTCGGAGACATGGTCCGGGCGTCACTCCCTCGGAGACAAGCTCCGGGCGTCACTCCCTCGGAGACAAGCTCCGGGCGTCACTCCCTCGAAGACAAGCTCCGGGCGTCACTCCCTCGGAGACAAGCTCCGGGCGTCACTCCCTCGGAGACAATCTCCGGGCGTCACTCCCTCGGAGACAAGCTCCGGGCGTCACTCCCTCGGAGACAAGCTCCGGGCGTCACTCCCTCGGAGACAAGCTCCGGGCGTCACTCCCTCGGAGACAAGCTCCGGGCGTCACTCCCTCGGAGACAAGCCCCGGGCGTCACTCCCTCGGAGACAAACTCCGGGCGTCACTCCCTCGGAGACAAGGTCCGGGCGTCACTCCCTCGGAGACAAGCTCCGGGCGTCACTCCCTTGGAGATAAGCTCCGGGCGTCACTCCCTCATAGACAAACTCCGGGCGTCACTCCCTCGGAGACAAGCCCCGGGCGTCACTCCCTCGGACACAAGCTCTGGGCGTCACTCCCTCGGAGACAAGCTCCGGGCGTCACTCCCTCGGAGACAAGCTCCGGGCGTCACTCCCTCGGAGACAAGCTCCGGGCGTCACTCCCTCGGAGACAAGCTCCGGGCGTCACTCCCTCGGAGACAAGGTCCGGGCGTCACTCCCTCGGAGACAAGCTCCGGGCGTCACTCCCTCGGAGACAAGCTCCGGGCGTCAGTCCCTCGGAGACAAGCTCCGGGCGTCACTCCCTCGGAGACAAGCTCCGGGCGTCACTCCCTCGGAGACAAGGTCCGGGCGTCACTCCCTCGGAGACAAACTCCGGGCGTCACTCCCTCGGAGACAAGCTCCGGGCGTCACTCCCTCGGAGACAAGCTCCGGGCGTCACTCCCTCGGAGACAAACTCCGGGCGTCACTCCCTCGGAGACAAGGTCCGGGCGTCACTCCCTCAGAGACAAACTCCGGGCGTCACTCCCTCGGAGACAAGCTCCGGGCGTCACTCCCTCGGAGACAAACTCCGGGCGTCACTCCCTCGGAGACAAACTCCGTGCGTCACTCCGTCGGAGACAAGCTCCGGGCGTCACTCCGTCGGAGACAAGCTCCGGGCGTCACTCCCTCGGAGACAAGCCCCGGGCGTCACTCCCTCGGAGACAAACTCCAGGCGTCACTCCCTCGGAGACAAGCTCTGCGCGTCACTCCCTCGGAGACAAGCTCCGGGCGTCACTCCCTCGGAGACAAGCTCCGGGCGTCACTCCCTCGGAGACAAGCTCCGGGCGTCACTCCCTCGGTGACAAACTCCGGACGTCACTCCCTCAGAGACAAACTCCGGGCGTCACTCCCTCGGAGACAAGCTCCGAGCGTCACTCCCTCGGAGACAATCTCCGGGCGTCACTCCCTCGGAGACAAGGTCCGGGCGTCACTCCCTCGGAGACAAGGTCCGGGCGTCACTCCCTCGGAGACAAGGTCCGGGCGTCACTCCCTCGGAGACAAGCACCGGGCGTCACTCCCTCGGAGACAAGCTCCGGGCGTCACTCCCTCGGAGACAAGCTCCGGGCGTCACTCCCTCAGAGACAAGCTCCGGGCGTCACTCCATCGGAGACAAGCTCCGGGCGTCACTCCCTCGGAGACAAGCTCCGGGCGTCACTCCCTCGGAGACAAGCTCCGGGCGTCACTCCCTCGGAGACAAGCTCCGGGCGTCACTCCCTCGGAGACAAGCTCCGGGCGTCACTCCCTCGGAGACAAGCTCCGGGCGTCACTCCCTCGGAGACAAGCTCCGGGCGTCACTCCCTCGGAGACAAACTCCGGGCGTCACTCCCTCGGAGACAAGGTCCGGGCGTCACTCCCTCAGAGACAAACTCCGGGCGTCACTCCCTCGGAGACAAGCTCCGGGCGTCACTCCCTCGGAGACAAACTCCGGGCGTCACTCCCTCGGAGACAAACTCCGGGCGTCACTCCGTCGGAGACAAGCTCCGGGCGTCACTCCGTCGGAGACAAGCTCCGGGCGTCACTCCCTCGGAGACAAGCCCCGGGCGTCACTCCCTCGGAGACAAACTCCAGGCGTCACTCCCTCGGAGACAAGCTCTGCGCGTCACTCCCTCGGAGACAAGCTCCGGGCGTCACTCCCTCGGAGACAAGCTCCGGGCGTCACTCCCTCGGTGACAAACTCCGGACGTCACTCCCTCAGAGACAAACTCCGGGCGTCACTCCCTCGGAGACAAGCTCCGAGCGTCACTCCCTCGGAGACAATCTCCGGGCGTCACTCCCTCGGAGACAAGGTCCGGGCGTCACTCCCTCGGAGACAAGGTCCGGGCGTCACTCCCTCGGAGACAAGGTCCGGGCGTCACTCCCTCGGAGACAAGCACCGGGCGTCACTCCCTCGGAGACAAGCTCCGGGCGTCACTCCCTCGGAGACAAGCTCCGGGCGTCACTCCATCGGAGACAAGCTCCGGGCGTCACTCCCTCGGAGACAAGCTCCGGGCGTCACTCCCTCGGAGACAAGCTCCGGGCGTCACTCCCTCGGAGACAAGCTCCGGGCGTCACTCCCTCGGAGACAAGCTCCGGGCGTCACTCCCTCGGAGACAAGCTCCGGGCGTCACTCCCTCGGAGACAAGCTCCGGGCGTCACTCCCTCGGAGACAAGCTCCGGGCGTCACTCCCTCGGAGACAAGCTCCGGGCGTCACTCCCTCGGAGACAAGCTCCGGGCGTCACTCCCTCGGAGACAATCTCCGGGCGTCACTCCCTCGGAGACAAGCTCCGGGCGTCACTCCCTCGGAGACAAGCTCCGGGCGTCATTCCCTCGGAGACAAGCTCCGGGCGTCACTCCCTCGGAGACAAGCTCCGGGCGTCACTCCCTCGGAGACAAGCCCCGGGCGTCACTCCCTCGGAGACAAACCCCGGGCGTCACTCCCTCGGAGACAAGGTCCGGGCGTCACTCCCTCGGAGACAAGCTCCGGGCGTCACTCCCTCGGAGACAAGCTCCGGGCGTCACTCCCTCAGAGACAAGGTCCGGGCGTCACTCCCTCGGAGACAAGCTCCGGGCGTCACTCCCTCGGAGACAAGCTCCGGGCGTCACTCCCTCAGAGACAAGGTCCGGGCGTCACTCCCTCGGAGACAAGCTCCGAGCGTCACTCCCTCGGAGACAAACTCCGGGCGTCACTCCCTCGGAGACAAACTCCGGGCGTCACTCCGTCGGAGACAAGCTCCGGGCGTCACTCCGTCGGAGACAAGCTCCGGGCGTCACTCCCTCGGAGACAAGCCCCGGGCGTCACTCCCTCGGAGACAAACTCCAGGCGTCACTCCCTCGGAGACAAGCTCTGCGCGTCACTCCCTCGGAGACAAGCTCCGGGCGTCACTCCCTCGGAGACAAGCTCCGGGCGTCACTCCCTCGGTGACAAACTCCGGACGTCACTCCCTCAGAGACAAGCTCCGAGCGTCACTCCCTCGGAGACAAGCTCCGAGCGTCACTCCCTCGGAGACAATCTCCGGGCGTCACTCCCTCGGAGACAAGGTCCGGGCGTCACTCCCTCGGAGACAAGGTCCGGGCGTCACTCCCTCGGAGACAAGGTCCGGGCGTCACTCCCTCGGAGACAAGCACCGGGCGTCACTCCCTCGGAGACAAGCTCCGGGCGTCACTCCCTCGGAGACAAGCTCCGGGCGTCACTCCATCGGAGACAAGCTCCGGGCGTCACTCCCTCGGAGACAAGCTCCGGGCGTCACTCCCTCGGAGACAAGCTCCGGGCGTCACTCCCTCGGAGACAAGCTCCGGGCGTCACTCCCTCGGAGACAAGCTCCGGGCGTCACTCCCTCGGAGACAAGCTCCGGGCGTCACTCCCTCGGAGACAAGCTCCGGGCGTCACTCCCTCGGAGACAAGCTCCGGGCGTCACTCCCTCGGAGACAAGCTCCGGGCGTCACTCCCTCGGAGACAATCTCCGGGCGTCACTCCCTCGGAGACAAGCTCCGGGCGTCACTCCCTCGGAGACAAGCTCCGGGCGTCACTCCCTCGGAGACAAGCTCCGGGCGTCACTCCCTCGGAGACAAGCTCCGGGCGTCACTCCCTCGGAGACAAGCCCCGGGCGTCACTCCCTCGGAGACAAACCCCGGGCGTCACTCCCTCGGAGACAAGGTCCGGGCGTCACTCCCTCGGAGACAAGCTCCGGGCGTCACTCCCTCGGAGACAAGCTCCGGGCGTCACTCCCTCAGAGACAAGGTCCGGGCGTCACTCCCTCGGAGACAAGCTCCGGGCGTCACTCCCTCGGAGACAAGCTCCGGGCGTCACTCCCTCAGAGACAAGGTCCGGGCGTCACTCCCTCGGAGACAAGCTCCGAGCGTCACTCCCTCGGAGACAAGGTCCGGGCGTCACTCCCTCGGGGACAAGCTCCGGGCGTCACTCCCTCGGAGACAAACTCCGGGCGTCACTCCCCCGTAGACAAACTCCGGGCGTCACTCCCTCGGAGACAAGGTCCGGGCGTCACTCCCTCGGAGACAAGGTCCGGGCGTCACTCCCTCGGAGACAAGCTCCGGGCGTCACTCCCTCGGAGACAAGGTCCGGGCGTCACTCCCTCGGAGACAAGCTCCGGGCGTCACTCCCTCGGAGACAAGCTCCGGGCGTCACTCCCTCGGAGACAAGCTCCGGGCGTCACTCCCTCGGAGACAAGCTCCGGGCGTCACTCCCTCGGAGACAAGGTCCGGGCGTCACTCCCTCGGAGACAAGCTCCGGGCGTCACTCCCTCGGAGACAAGCTCCGGGCGTCACTCCCTCGGAGACAAGCTCCGGGCGTCACTCCCTCGGAGACAAGCTCCGGGCGTCACTCCCTCGGAGACAAGCTCCGGGCGTCACTCCCTCGGAGACAAGGTCCGGGCGTCACTCCCTCGGAGACAAACTCCGGGCGTCACTCCCTCGGAGACAAGCTCCGGGCGTCACTCCCTCGGAGACAAGCTCCGGGCGTCACTCCCTCGGAGACAAGCTCCGGGCGTCACTCCCTCGGAGACAAGCTCCGGGCGTCACTCCCTCGGAGACAAGCTCCGGGCGTCACTCCCTCGGAGACAAGCTCCGGGCGTCACTCCCTCGGAGACAATGTCCGGGCGTCACTCCCTCGGAGACAAGCTCCGGGCGTCACTCCCTCGGAGACAAGGTCCGGGCGTCACTCCCTCGGAGACAAGGTCCGGGCGTCACTCCCTCGGAGACAAACTCCGGGCGTCACTCCCTCAGAGACAAGCTCCGGGCGTCACTCCCTCGGAGACCAGCTCCGGGCGTCACTCCCTCGGAGACAAGCTGCGGGCGTCACTCCCTCGGAGACAAGCACCGGGCGTCACTCCATCGGAGACAAGCTCCGGGCGTCACTCCCTCGGAGACAAGCTCCGGGCGTCACTCCCTCGGAGACAAGCTCCGGGCGTCACTCCTTCGGAGACAAGCTCCGGGCGTCACTCCCTCGGAGACAAGCCCCGGGCGTCACTCCCTCGGAGACAAGCACCGGGCGTCACTCCCTCGGAGACAAGCTCCGAGCGTCACTCCCTCGGAGACAAGCTCCGGGCGTCACTCCCTCGGAGACAAGGTCCGGGCGTCACTCCCTCAGAGACAAGCTCCGGGCGTCACTCCCTCGGACACAAGCACCGGGCGTCACTCCCTCGCAGACAAGGTCCGGGCGTCACTCCCTCAGAGACAAGCTCCGGGCGTCACTCCCTCGGACACAAGCACCGGGCGTCACTCCCTCGCAGACAAGCTCCGGGCGTCACTCCCTCGGAGACCAGCTCCGGGCGTCACTCCCTCGGAGACAAGCTGCGGGCGTCACTCCCTCGGAGACAAGCACCGGGCGTCACTCCATCGGAGACAAGCTCCGGGCGTCACTCCCTCAGAGACAAGCTCCGGGCGTCACTCCCTCGGAGACAAGCTCCGGGCGTCACTCCGTCGGAGACAAGCTCCGGGCGTCACTCCCTCGGAGACAAGCCCCGGGCGTCACTCCCTCGGAGACAAACTCCAGGCGTCACTCCCTCGGAGACAAGCTCTGCGCGTCACTCCCTCGGAGACAAGCTCCGGGCGTCACTCCCTCGGAGACAAGCTCCGGGCGTCACTCCCTCGGTGACAAACTCCGGACGTCACTCCCTCAGAGACAAACTCCGGGCGTCACTCCCTCGGAGACAAGCTCCGAGCGTCACTCCCTCGGAGACAATCTCCGGGCGTCACTCCCTCGGAGACAAGGTCCGGGCGTCACTCCCTCGGAGACAAGGTCCGGGCGTCACTCCCTCGGAGACAAGGTCCGGGCGTCACTCCCTCGGAGACAAGCACCGGGCGTCACTCCCTCGGAGACAAGCTCCGGGCGTCACTCCCTCGGAGACAAGCTCCGGGCGTCACTCCATCGGAGACAAGCTCCGGGCGTCACTCCCTCGGAGACAAGCTCCGGGCGTCACTCCCTCGGAGACAAGCTCCGGGCGTCACTCCCTCGGAGACAAGCTCCGGGCGTCACTCCCTCGGAGACAAGCTCCGGGCGTCACTCCCTCGGAGACAAGCTCCGGGCGTCACTCCCTCGGAGACAAGCTCCGGGCGTCACTCCCTCGGAGACAAGCTCCGGGCGTCACTCCCTCGGAGACAAGCTCCGGGCGTCACTCCCTCGGAGACAAGCTCCGGGCGTCACTCCCTCGGAGACAATCTCCGGGCGTCACTCCCTCGGAGACAAGCTCCGGGCGTCACTCCCTCGGAGACAAGCTCCGGGCGTCATTCCCTCGGAGACAAGCTCCGGGCGTCACTCCCTCGGAGACAAGCTCCGGGCGTCACTCCCTCGGAGACAAGCCCCGGGCGTCACTCCCTCGGAGACAAACCCCGGGCGTCACTCCCTCGGAGACAAGGTCCGGGCGTCACTCCCTCGGAGACAAGCTCCGGGCGTCACTCCCTCGGAGACAAGCTCCGGGCGTCACTCCCTCAGAGACAAGGTCCGGGCGTCACTCCCTCGGAGACAAGCTCCGGGCGTCACTCCCTCGGAGACAAGCTCCGGGCGTCACTCCCTCAGAGACAAGGTCCGGGCGTCACTCCCTCGGAGACAAGCTCCGAGCGTCACTCCCTCGGAGACAAACTCCGGGCGTCACTCCCTCGGAGACAAACTCCGGGCGTCACTCCGTCGGAGACAAGCTCCGGGCGTCACTCCGTCGGAGACAAGCTCCGGGCGTCACTCCCTCGGAGACAAGCCCCGGGCGTCACTCCCTCGGAGACAAACTCCAGGCGTCACTCCCTCGGAGACAAGCTCTGCGCGTCACTCCCTCGGAGACAAGCTCCGGGCGTCACTCCCTCGGAGACAAGCTCCGGGCGTCACTCCCTCGGTGACAAACTCCGGACGTCACTCCCTCAGAGACAAACTCCGGGCGTCACTCCCTCGGAGACAAGCTCCGAGCGTCACTCCCTCGGAGACAATCTCCGGGCGTCACTCCCTCGGAGACAAGGTCCGGGCGTCACTCCCTCGGAGACAAGGTCCGGGCGTCACTCCCTCGGAGACAAGGTCCGGGCGTCACTCCCTCGGAGACAAGCACCGGGCGTCACTCCCTCGGAGACAAGCTCCGGGCGTCACTCCCTCGGAGACAAGCTCCGGGCGTCACTCCATCGGAGACAAGCTCCGGGCGTCACTCCCTCGGAGACAAGCTCCGGGCGTCACTCCCTCGGAGACAAGCTCCGGGCGTCACTCCCTCGGAGACAAGCTCCGGGCGTCACTCCCTCGGAGACAAGCTCCGGGCGTCACTCCCTCGGAGACAAGCTCCGGGCGTCACTCCCTCGGAGACAAGCTCCGGGCGTCACTCCCTCGGAGACAAGCTCCGGGCGTCACTCCCTCGGAGACAAGCTCCGGGCGTCACTCCCTCGGAGACAATCTCCGGGCGTCACTCCCTCGGAGACAAGCTCCGGGCGTCACTCCCTCGGAGACAAGCTCCGGGCGTCACTCCCTCGGAGACAAGCTCCGGGCGTCACTCCCTCGGAGACAAGCTCCGGGCGTCACTCCCTCGGAGACAAGCCCCGGGCGTCACTCCCTCGGAGACAAACCCCGGGCGTCACTCCCTCGGAGACAAGGTCCGGGCGTCACTCCCTCGGAGACAAGCTCCGGGCGTCACTCCCTCGGAGACAAGCTCCGGGCGTCACTCCCTCAGAGACAAGGTCCGGGCGTCACTCCCTCGGAGACAAGCTCCGGGCGTCACTCCCTCGGAGACAAGCTCCGGGCGTCACTCCCTCAGAGACAAGGTCCGGGCGTCACTCCCTCGGAGACAAGCTCCGAGCGTCACTCCCTCGGAGACAAGGTCCGGGCGTCACTCCCTCGGGGACAAGCTCCGGGCGTCACTCCCTCGGAGACAAACTCCGGGCGTCACTCCCCCGTAGACAAACTCCGGGCGTCACTCCCTCGGAGACAAGGTCCGGGCGTCACTCCCTCGGAGACAAGGTCCGGGCGTCACTCCCTCGGAGACAAGCTCCGGGCGTCACTCCCTCGGAGACAAGGTCCGGGCGTCACTCCCTCGGAGACAAGCTCCGGGCGTCACTCCCTCGGAGACAAGCTCCGGGCATCACTCCCTCGGAGACAAGCTCCGGGCGTCACTCCCTCGGAGACAAGCTCTGGGCGTCACTCCCTCGGAGACAAGGTCCGGGCGTCACTCCCTCGGAGACAAGCTCCGGGCGTCACTCCCTCGGAGACAAGCTCCGGGCGTCACTCCCTCGGAGACAAGCTCCGGGCGTCACTCCCTCGGAGACAAGCTCCGGGCGTCACTCCCTCGGAGACAAGCTCCGGGCGTCACTCCCTCGGAGACAAGGTCCGGGCGTCACTCCCTCGGAGACAAACTCCGGGCGTCACTCCCTCGGAGACAAGCTCCGGGCGTCACTCCCTCGGAGACAAGCTCCGGGCGTCACTCCCTCGGAGACAAGCTCCGGGCGTCACTCCCTCGGAGACAAGCTCCGGGCGTCACTCCCTCGGAGACAAGCTCCGGGCGTCACTCCCTCGGAGACAAGCTCCGGGCGTCACTCCCTCGGAGACAATGTCCGGGCGTCACTCCCTCGGAGACAAGCTCCGGGCGTCACTCCCTCGGAGACAAGGTCCGGGCGTCACTCCCTCGGAGACAAGGTCCGGGCGTCACTCCCTCGGAGACAAACTCCGGGCGTCACTCCCTCAGAGACAAGCTCCGGGCGTCACTCCCTCGGAGACCAGCTCCGGGCGTCACTCCCTCGGAGACAAGCTGCGGGCGTCACTCCCTCGGAGACAAGCACCGGGCGTCACTCCATCGGAGACAAGCTCCGGGCGTCACTCCCTCAGAGACAAGCTCCGGGCGTCACTCCCTCGGAGACAAGCTCCGGGCGTCACTCCCTCGGAGACAAGCTCCGGGCGTCACTCCCTCGGAGACAAGCACCGGGCGTCACTCCCTCGGAGACAAGCTCCGAGCGTCACTCCCTCGGAGACAAGCTCCGGGCGTCACTCCCTCGGAGACAAGGTCCGGGCGTCACTCCCTCAGAGACAAGCTCCGGGCGTCACTCCCTCGGACACAAGCACCGGGCGTCACTCCCTCGCAGACAAGGTCCGGGCGTCACTCCCTCAGAGACAAGCTCCGGGCGTCACTCCCTCGGACACAAGCACCGGGCGTCACTCCCTCGCAGACAAGCTCCGGGCGTCACTCCCTCGGAGACCAGCTCCGGGCGTCACTCCCTCGGAGACAAGCTGCGGGCGTCACTCCCTCGGAGACAAGCACCGGGCGTCACTCCATCGGAGACAAGCTCCGGGCGTCACTCCCTCAGAGACAAGCTCCGGGCGTCACTCCCTCGGAGACAAGCTCCGGGCGTCACTCCCTCGGAGACAAGCTCCGGGCGTCACTCCCTCGGAGACAAGCACCGGGCGTCACTCCCTCGGAGACAAGCTCCGAGCGTCACTCCCTCGGAGACAAGCTCCGGGCGTCACTCCCTCGGAGACAAGGTCCGGGCGTCACTCCCTCAGAGACAAGCTCCGGGCGTCACTCCCTCGGACACAAGCACCGGGTGTCACTCCCTCGCAGACAAGGTCCGGGCGTCACTCCCTCAGAGACAAGCTCCGGGCGTCACTCCCTCGGACACAAGCACCGGGCGTCACTCCCTCGCAGACAAGCTCCGGGCGTCACTCCCTCAGAGACAAGCTCCGGGCGTCACTCCCTCGGAGACAAGCTCCAGGCGTCACTCCCTCGGAGACAAGCTCCGGGCGTCACTCCCTCGGAGACAAGCTCCGGGCGTCACTCCCTCGGAGACAAGCTCCGGGCGTCACTCCCTCGGAGACAAACTCCGGGCGTCACTCCCTCGGAGACAAACTCCGGGCGTCACTCCCTCGGAGACAAGCTCCGGGCGTCACTCCCTCGGAGACAAGCTCCGGGCGTCACTCCCTCATAGACAAAGTCCGGGCGTCACTCCCTCGGAGACAAGCTCCGGGCGTCACTCCCTCGGTGACAAACTCCGGACGTCACTCCCTCAGAGACAAACTCCGGGCGTCACTCCCTCGGAGACAAGCTCCGAGCGTCACTCCCTCGGAGACTATCTCCGGGCGTCACTCCCTCGGAGACAAGGTCCGGGCGTCACTCCCTCGGAGACAAGGTCCGGGCGTCACTCCCTCGGAGACAAGGTCCGGGCGTCACTCCCTCGGAGACAAGCACCGGGCGTCACTCCCTCGGAGACAAGCTCCGGGCGTCACTCCCTCGGAGACAAGCTCCGGGCGTCACTCCCTCGGAGACAAGCTCCGGGCGTCACTCCATCGGAGACAAGCTCCGGGCGTCACTCCCTCAGAGACAAGCTCCGGGCGTCACTCCCTCGGAGACAAGCTCCGGGCGTCACTCCCTCGGAGACAAGCTCCGGGCGTCACTCCCTCGGAGACAAGCTCCGGGCGTCACTCCCTCGGAGACAAGCTCCGGGCTTCACTCCCTCGGAGACAAGCTCCGGGCGTCACTCCCTCGGAGACAAGGTCCGGGCGTCACTCCCTCAGAGACAAGCTCCGGGCGTCACTCCCTCGGAGACAAGCTCCGGGCGTCACTCCCTCGGAGACAAGGTCCGGGCGTCACTCCCTCGGAGACAAGGTCCGGGCGTCACTCCCTCGGAGACAAGCTCCGGGCGTCACTCCCTCGGAGACAAGCTCCGGGCGTCACTCCATCGGAGACAAGCTCCGGGCGTCACTCCCTCGGAGACAAGCTCCGGGCGTCACTCCCTCGGAGACAAGCTCCGGGCGTCACTCCCTCGGAGACAAGCTCCGGGCGTCACTCCCTCGGAGACAAGGTCCGGGCGTCACTCCCTCGGAGACAAGGTCCGGGCGTCACTCCCTCGGAGACAAGCTCCGGGCGTCACTCCCTCGGAGACAAGCTCCGGGCGTCACTCCCTCGGAGACAAGCTCCGGGCGTCACTCCATCGGAGACAAGCTCCGGGCGTCACTCCCTCGGAGACAAGCTCCGGGCGTCACTGCCTCGGAGACAAGCTCCGGGCGTCACTGCCTCGGAGACAAGCTCCGGGCGTCACTGCCTCGGAGACAAGCTCCGGGCGTCACTCCCTCGGAGACAAGGTCCGGGCGTCACTCCCTCGGAGACAAGGTCCGGGCGTCACTCCCTCGGAGACAAGCACCGGGCGTCACTCCCTCGGAGACAAGCTCCTGGCGTCACTCCCTCAGAGACAAGCTCCGGGCGTCACTCCCTCGGAGACAAGCTCCGGGCGCCACTCCCTCAGAGACAAGCTCCGGGCGTCACTCCCTCGGACACAAGCACCGGGCGTCACTCCATCGGAGACAAGCTCCGGGCGTCACTCCCTCGGAGACAAGCTCCGGGCGTCACTCCCTCGGAGACAAGCTCCGGGCGTCACTCCCTCAGAGACAAGCTCCGGGCGTCAATCCCTCGGAGACAAGCTCCGGGCGTCACTGCCTCGGAGACAAGCTCCGGGCGTCACTCCCTCGGAGACAAGCTCCGGGCGTCACTCCCTCGGAGACAAGCTCCGGGCGTCACTCCCTCGGAGACAAGGTCCGGGCGTCACTCCCTCGGAGACAAGCTCCGGGCGTCACTCCCTCGGAGACAAGCTCCGGGCGTCACTCCCTCGGAGACAAGCTCCGGGCGTCACTCCCTCGGAGACAAGCTCCGGGCGTCACTCCCTCGGAGACAAACTCCGGGCGTCACTCCCTCGGACACAAGCTCTGGGCGTCACTCCCTCGGAGACAAGCCCCGGGCGTCACTCCCTCGGAGACAATCTCCGGGCGTCACTCCCTCGGAGACAAGCTCCGGGCGTCACTCCCTCGGAGACAAGCTCCGGGCGTCACTCCCTCGGAGACAAGCTCCGGGCGTCACTCCCTCGGAGACAAGCTCCGGGCGTCACTCCCTCGGAGACAAGGTCCGGGCGTCACTCCCTCGGAGACAAACTCCGGGCGTCACTCCCTCGGACACAAGCTCCGGGCGTCACTCCCTCGGAGACAAGCTCCAGGCGTCCCTCCCTCGGAGACAAACTCCGGGCGTCACTCCCTCGGACACAAGCCCCGGGCGTCACTCCCTCGGAGACAAGCCCCGGGCGTCACTCCCTCGGAGACAATCTCCGGGCGTCACTCCCTCGGAGACAAGCTCCGGGCGTCACTCCCTAGGAGACAAGCTCCGGGCGTCACTCCCTCGGAGACAAGCTCCGGGCGTCACTCCCTCGGAGACAAGCTCCGGGCGTCACTCACTCGGAGACAAGCTCCGGGCGTCACTCACTCGGAGACAAGCTCCGGGCGTCACTCCCTCGGAGACAAGCTCCGGGCGTCACTCCCTCGGAGACAAGCTCCGGGCGTCACTCCCTCGGAGACAAGGTCCGGGCGTCACTCCCTCGGAGACAAGCTCCGAGCGTCACTCCCTCGGAGACAAGCTCCGAGCGTCACTCCCTCGGAGACAAACTCCGGGCGTCACTCCCTCGGAGACAAACTCCGGGCGTCACTCCCTCGGAGACAAGCTCCGGGCGTCACTCCCTCGGAGACAAACTCCGGGCGTCACTCCCTCGGAGACAAGGTCCGGGCGTCACTCCCTCTGAGACAAGCTCCGGGCGTCACTCCCTCTGAGACAAGCTCCGGGCGTCACTCCCTCGGAGACAAACTCCGGGCGTCACTCCCTCGGAGACAAGCTCCGGGCGTCACTCCCTCGGAGACAAGGTCCGGGCGTCACTCCCTCGGAGACAAACTCCGGGCTTCACTCCCTCGGAGACAAACTACGGGCGTCACTCCCTCGGAGACAAACAACGGGCGTCACTCCCTCGGAGACATGGTCCGGGCGTCACTCCCTCGGAGACAAGCTCCGGGCGTCACTCCCTCGGAGACAAACTCCGAGCGTCACTCCCTCGGAGACAAGCCCCGGGCGTCACTCCCTCGGAGACAAGGTCCGGGCTTCACTCCCTCGGAGACAAGCTCCGGGCGTCACTCCCTCGGAGACAAGCTCCGGGCGTCACTCCGTCGGAGACAAACTCCGGGCGTCACTCCGTCGGAGACAAGTTCCGGGCGTCACTCCCTCGGAGACAATCTCCGGGCGTCACTCCCTCGGAGACAAGCTCCGGGCGTCAGTCCCTCGGAGACAAGCTCCGGGCGTCACTCCCTCGGAGACAAGCTCCGGGCGTCACTCCCTCGGAGACAAGCTCCGGGCGTCACTCCCTCGGAGACAAGCTCCGGGCGTCACTCCCTCGGAGACAAGCTCCGGGCGTCACTCCCTCGGAGACAAGCTCCGGGCGTCACTCCCTCGGAGACAAGCTCCGGGCGTCACTCCCTCGGAGACAAGCTCCGGGCGTCACTCCCTCGGAGACAAGCTCCGGGCGTCACTCCCTCGGAGACAAGCCCCGGGCGTCACTCCCTCGGAGACAAACTCCGGGCGTCACTCCCTCGGAGACAAGGTCCGGGCGTCACTCCCTCGGAGACAAGCTCCGGGCGTCACTCCCTCGGAGACAAACTCCGGGCGTCACTCCCTCGGAGACAAACTCCGGGCGTCACTCCCTCGGAGACAAACTCCGAGCGTCACTCCCTCGGAGACAAGCTCCGGGCGTCACTCCCTCGGAGACAAGCTCCGGGCGTCACTCCCTCGGAGACAAGCTCCGGGCGTCACTCCCTCAGAGACAAGGTCCGGGCGTCACTCCCTCGGAGACAAGCTCCGGGCGTCACTCCCTCAGAAACAAGGTCCGGGCGTCACTCCCTCGGAGACAAGCTCCGGGCGTCACTCCCTCGGAGACAAGCTCCGGGCGTCACTCCCTCGGAGACAAGGTCCGGGCGTCACTCCCTCGGAGACAAGCTCCGGGCGTCACTCCCTCGGAGACAAGGTCCGGGCGTCACTCCCTCGGAGACAAGCTCCGGGCGTCACTCCCTCGGAGACAAGCTCCGGGCGTCACTCCCCCGTAGACAAACTCCGGGCGTCACTCCCTCGGAGACAAGGTCCGGGCGTCACTCCCTCGGAGACAAGCTCCGGGCGTCACTCCCTCGGAGACAAGCTCCGGGCGTCACTCCCTCGGAGACAAGCTCCGGGCGTCACTCCCTCGGAGACAAGCTCCGGGCGTCACTCCCTCGGAGACAAGCTCCGGGCGTCACTCCCTCGGAGACAAGCTCCGGGCGTCACTCCCTCGGAGACAAGCTCCGGGCGTCACTCCCTCGGAGACAAGCTCCGGCGTCACTCCCTCGGAGACAAGGTCCGGGCGTCACTCCCTCGGAGACAAGCTCCGGGCGTCACTCCCTCGGAGACAAGGTCCGGGCGTCACTCCCTCGGAGACAAGCTCCGGGCGTCACTCCCTCGGAGACAAGCTCCGGGCGTCACTCCCTCGGAGACAAGCTCCGGGCGTCACTCCCTCGGAGACAAGGTCCGGGCGTCACTCCCTCGGAGACAAACTCCGGGCGTCACTCCCTCGGAGACAAGCTCCGGGCGTCACTCCCTCGGAGACAAGCTCCGCGCGTCACTCCCTCGGAGACAAGCTCCGGGCGTCACTCCCTCGGAGACAAGCTCCGGGCGTCACTCCCTCGGAGACAAGCTCCGGGCGTCACTCCCTCGGAGACAAGCTCCGGGCGTCACTCCCTCGGAGACAAGCTCCGGGCGTCACTCCCTCGGAGACAAGCTCCGGGCGTCACTCCCTCGGAGACAAGCTCAGGGCGTCACTCCCTCGGAGACAAGCTCCGGGCGTCACTCCCTCGGAGACAAGCTCCGGGCGTCACTCCCTCGGAGACAAGCTCCGGGCGTCACTCACTTGGAGACAAGCTCCGGGCGTCACTCACTCGGAGACAAGCTCCGGGCGTCACTCCCTCGGAGACAAGCTCCGGGCGTCACTCCCTCGGAGACAAGCTCCGGGCGTCACTCCCTCGGAGACAAGGTCCGGGCGTCACTCCCTCGGAGACAAGCTCCGAGCGTCACTCCCTCGGAGACAAGCTCCGAGCGTCACTCCCTCGGAGACAAACTCCGGGCGTCACTCCCTCGGAGACAAACTCCGGGCGTCACTCCCTCGGAGACAAGCTCCGGGCGTCACTCCCTCGGAGACAAACTCCGGGCGTCACTCCCTCGGAGACAAGGTCCGGGCGTCACTCCCTCTGAGACAAGCTCCGGGCGTCACTCCCTCTGAGACAAGCTCCGGGCGTCACTCCCTCGGAGACAAACTCCGGGCGTCACTCCCTCGGAGACAAGCTCCGGGCGTCACTCCCTCGGAGACAAGGTCCGGGCGTCACTCCCTCGGAGACAAACTCCGGGCTTCACTCCCTCGGAGACAAACTACGGGCGTCACTCCCTCGGAGACAAACAACGGGCGTCACTCCCTCGGAGACATGGTCCGGGCGTCACTCCCTCGGAGACAAGCTCCGGGCGTCACTCCCTCGGAGACAAACTCCGAGCGTCACTCCCTCGGAGACAAGCCCCGGGCGTCACTCCCTCGGAGACAAGGTCCGGGCTTCACTCCCTCGGAGACAAGCTCCGGGCGTCACTCCCTCGGAGACAAGCTCCGGGCGTCACTCCGTCGGAGACAAACTCCGGGCGTCACTCCGTCGGAGACAAGTTCCGGGCGTCACTCCCTCGGAGACAATCTCCGGGCGTCACTCCCTCGGAGACAAGCTCCGGGCGTCAGTCCCTCGGAGACAAGCTCCGGGCGTCACTCCCTCGGAGACAAGCTCCGGGCGTCACTCCCTCGGAGACAAGCTCCGGGCGTCACTCCCTCGGAGACAAGCTCCGGGCGTCACTCCCTCGGAGACAAGCTCCGGGCGTCACTCCCTCGGAGACAAGCTCCGGGCGTCACTCCCTCGGAGACAAGCTCCGGGCGTCACTCCCTCGGAGACAAGCTCCGGGCGTCACTCCCTCGGAGACAAGCTCCGGGCGTCACTCCCTCGGAGACAAGCCCCGGGCGTCACTCCCTCGGAGACAAACTCCGGGCGTCACTCCCTCGGAGACAAGGTCCGGGCGTCACTCCCTCGGAGACAAGCTCCGGGCGTCACTCCCTCGGAGACAAACTCCGGGCGTCACTCCCTCGGAGACAAACTCCGGGCGTCACTCCCTCGGAGACAAACTCCGAGCGTCACTCCCTCGGAGACAAGCTCCGGGCGTCACTCCCTCGGAGACAAGCTCCGGGCGTCACTCCCTCGGAGACAAGCTCCGGGCGTCACTCCCTCAGAGACAAGGTCCGGGCGTCACTCCCTCGGAGACAAGCTCCGGGCGTCACTCCCTCAGAAACAAGGTCCGGGCGTCACTCCCTCGGAGACAAGCTCCGGGCGTCACTCCCTCGGAGACAAGCTCCGGGCGTCACTCCCTCGGAGACAAGGTCCGGGCGTCACTCCCTCGGAGACAAGCTCCGGGCGTCACTCCCTCGGAGACAAGGTCCGGGCGTCACTCCCTCGGAGACAAGCTCCGGGCGTCACTCCCTCGGAGACAAGCTCCGGGCGTCACTCCCCCGTAGACAAACTCCGGGCGTCACTCCCTCGGAGACAAGGTCCGGGCGTCACTCCCTCGGAGACAAGCTCCGGGCGTCACTCCCTCGGAGACAAGCTCCGGGCGTCACTCCCTCGGAGACAAGCTCCGGGCGTCACTCCCTCGGAGACAAGCTCCGGGCGTCACTCCCTCGGAGACAAGCTCCGGGCGTCACTCCCTCGGAGACAAGCTCCGGGCGTCACTCCCTCGGAGACAAGCTCCGGGCGTCACTCCCTCGGAGACAAGCTCCGGCGTCACTCCCTCGGAGACAAGGTCCGGGCGTCACTCCCTCGGAGACAAGCTCCGGGCGTCACTCCCTCGGAGACAAGGTCCGGGCGTCACTCCCTCGGAGACAAGCTCCGGGCGTCACTCCCTCGGAGACAAGCTCCGGGCGTCACTCCCTCGGAGACAAGCTCCGGGCGTCACTCCCTCGGAGACAAGGTCCGGGCGTCACTCCCTCGGAGACAAACTCCGGGCGTCACTCCCTCGGAGACAAGCTCCGGGCGTCACTCCCTCGGAGACAAGCTCCGCGCGTCACTCCCTCGGAGACAAGCTCCGGGCGTCACTCCCTCGGAGACAAGCTCCGGGCGTCACTCCCTCGGAGACAAGCTCCGGGCGTCACTCCCTCGGAGACAAGCTCCGGGCGTCACTCCCTCGGAGACAAGCTCCGGGCGTCACTCCCTCGGAGACAAGCTCCGGGCGTCACTCCCTCGGAGACAAGCTCAGGGCGTCACTCCCTCGGAGACAAGCTCCGGGCGTCACTCCCTCGGAGACAAGGTCCGGGCGTCACTCCCTCGGAGACAAACTCCGGGCGTCACTCCCTCAGAGACAAGCTCCGGTCGTCACTCCCTCGGAGACCAGCTCCGGGCGTCACTCCCTCGGAGACAAGCTGCGGGCGTCACTCCCTCGGAGACAAGCACCGGGCGTCACTCCATCGGAGACAAGCTCCGGGCGTCACACCCTCAGAGACAAGCTCCGGGCGTCACTCCCTCGGAGACAAGCTCCGGGCGTCACTCCCTCGGAGACAAGCACCGGGCGTCACTCCCTCGGAGACAAGCTCCGAGCGTCACTCCCTCGGAGACAAGCTCCGGGCGTCACTCCCTCGGAGACAAGGTCCGGGCGTCACTCCCTCGGAGACAAGGTCCGGGCGTCACTCCCTCGGAGACAAGGTCCGGGCGTCACTCCCTCGGAGACAAGCACCGGGCGTCACTCCCTCGGAGACAAGCTCCGGGCGTCACTCCCTCGGAGACAAGCTCCGGGCATCACTCCCTCAGAGACAAGCTCCGGGCGTCACTCCCTCAGAGACAAGCTCCGGGCGTCACTCCATCGGACACAAGCACCGGGCGTCACTCCATCGGAGACAAGCTCCGGGCGTCACTCCCTCGGAGACAAGCTCCGGGCGTCACTCCCTCGGAGACAATCTCCGGGCGTCACTCCCTCGGAGACAAGCTCCGGGCGTCACTCCCTCGGAGACATGGTCCGGGCGTCACTCCCTCGGAGACAAGCTCCGGGCGTCACTCCCTCGGAGACAAGGTCCGGGCGTCACTCCCTCGGAGACAAGCACCGGGCGTCACTCCATCGGAGACAAGCTCCGGGCGTCACTCCCTCAGAGACAAGCTCCGGGCGTCACTCCCTCGGAGACAAGCTCCGGGCGTCACTCCCTCATAGACAAACTCCGGGCGTCACTCCCTCGGAGACAAGCTCTGGGCGTCACTCCCTCGGAGACAAGCCCCGGGCGTCACTCCCTCGGACACAAGCTCTGGGCGTCACTCCCTCGGAGACAAGCTCCGGGCGTCACTCCCTCAGAGACAAGCTCCGGGCGTCACTCCCTCGGAGACAAGCTCCGGGCGTCACTCCCTCGGAGACAAGCTCCGGGCGTCACTCCCTCGGAGACAAGCTCCGGGCGTCACTCCCTCGGAGACAAGCTCCGGGCGTCACTCCCTCGGAGACAAGCTCCGGGCGTCACTCCCTCGGAGACAAGCTCCGGGCGTCACTCCCTCGGAGACAAGCTCCGGGCGTCACACCCTCGGAGACAAGCTCCGGGCGTCACTCCCTCGGAGACAAGGTCCGGGCGTCACTCCCTCGGAGACAAGCTCCGGGCGTCACTGCCTCGGAGACAAGCTCCGGGCGTCACTCCCTCGGTGACAAGCTCCGGGCGTCACTCCCTCGGAGACAAGCTCCGGGCGTCACTCCCTCGGAGACAAGCTCCGGGCGTCACTCCCTCGGAGACAAGCTCCGGGCGTCACTCCCTCGGAGACAAGCTCCGGGCGTCACTCCCTCGGAGACAAGCTCCGGGCGTCACTCCCTCGGAGACAAGCTCCGGGCGTCACTCCCTCGGAGACAAGCTCCGGGCGTCACTCCCTCGGAGACAAGCTCCGGGCGTCACTCCCTCGGAGACAAGCTCCGGGCGTCACTCCCTCGGAGACAAGCTCCGGGCGTCACACCCTCGGAGACAAGCTCCGGGCGTCACTCCCTCGGAGACAAGGTCCGGGCGTCACTCCCTCGGAGACAAGCTCCGGGCGTCACTCCCTCGGAGACAAACTCCGGGCGTCACTCCCTCGGAGACAAGCTCCGGGCGTCACTCCGTCGGAGACAAGCTCCGGGCGTCACTCCCTCGGAGACAAGCTCCGGGCGTCACTCCCTCGGAGACAAGCTCCGGGCGTCACTCCCTCGGAGACAAGGTCCGGGCGTCACTCCCTCGGAGACAAACTCCGGGCGTCACTCCCTCGGAGACAAGCTCCGGGCGTCACTCCCTCGGAGACAAGCTCCGGGCGTCACTCCCTCGGAGACAAACTCCGGGCGTCACTCCCTCGGAGACAAGGTCCGGGCGTCACTTCCTCGGAGACAAACTCCGGGCGTCACTCCCTCGGAGACAAGCTCCGGGCGTCACTCCCTCGGAGACAAACTCCGGGCGTCACTCCCTCGGAGACAAGCTCCGGGCGTCACTCCCTCGGAGACAAGCTCCGGGCGTCACTCCCTCGGAGACAAGCTCCGGGCGTCACTCCCTCGGAGACAAACTCCGGGCGTCACTCCCTCGGAGACAATCTCCGGGCGTCCCTCCCTCGGAGACAAGGTCCGGGCGTCACTTCCTCGGAGACAAACTCCGGGCGTCACTCCCTCGGAGACAAGCTCCGGGCGTCACTCCCTCGGAGACAAACTCCGGGCGTCACTCCCTCGGAGACAAGCTCCGGGCGTCACTCCCTCGGAGACAAGACCCGGGCGTCACTCCCTCGGAGACAAGCTCCGGGCGTCACTCCCTCGGAGACAAGGTCCGGGCGTCACTCCCTCGGAGACAAACTCCGGGCGTCACTCCCTCGGAGACAAGCTCCGGGCGTCACTCCCTCGGAGACAAGCTCCGGGCGTCACTCCCTCGGAGACACGGTCCGGGCGTCACTCCCTCGGAGACAAGCTCCGGGCATCACTCCCTCGGAGACAAGCTCCGGGCGTCACTCCCTCGGAGACAAGCTCCGGGCGTCACTCCCTCGGAGACAGGCTCTGGTTTGTAGTCCTTCCCAGGACTTGGTCAAGGAAGGTACATTCAAAATGGGGCCAATCTGAAAAATCTTTCCCATACAGGCCCGTGCCTCGCTCTATGATCAGAAGACCTGGACAGACATGCTGGACATGATTGGCTCCCCATTAACCATAAGCGACATGGTAGCACAGTGCACAATGTGCGGGTTAGGTGGATTGGCCGTGCTAATTTGCCCTTGGTGTCCAAAAAGGTTGGTTGGGGTTACTGGTTTCCGGGAATGGGGTGTGGACTTGTGTTGGGTGCTCTTTCCAAGGGCTGGTGCAGGCTTGATGGGCCGAATGGCCTCCTTCTGCATTGTGGATTCTATGATTGTCAGCCTCTGGCGATAGCTTGCTCACCTGTTCCACATGTAACTGGCTGTGGGACCAGACAGTGTGGGAAAGGAAGACCAGACAGCCATGGGAACCGCTCCTGTCAACCTTCCCCTGGTCCAATAAACAACCTTTCACCCAAACCATCATATCCTGCCACTCCCACAGCGCCACACCTGAGCTGCCTTTCAGCTTTAACAAATCGATCACAATGAAGGCCGTGTTTTATTGTCAGATAACCAATAAAAAGAAATGTTTCTACTAGTATTCGTCTTCCTGCTCTTCCCTGATTGGTCAGTTTACTGCTTTTTGCATCAATTGCTAATCCCTTGTTTAACCTCAGTCCATTTCTTATCTACAATGGTGATATAGTACTCTGTCTCAGCAATATTCTGCTGCTCAATAATAATAATCATCTTTACTGTCACAGGGAGGCTTACATTAACACTGCAATGAAGTTACTGTGTAAATCCCCTCGTCGCCACATTCCGGCACCTGTTCGGGTCACAGAGGGAGAATTCAGAATGTCCAATTCACCAACAGCACGTCTTTCGGGACTTGTGGGAGGAAACCGGAGCACCCGGAGGAAACCCACGCAGACACGGGGAGGACGTGCAGACTCCACACAGACATTGACCCAGCGGGGAATCGAACCAGGGACCCTGGAGCAGTGAAGCAACAGTGCTAACCACTGTGCTACCGTGCCGCCCTGAATTCAGCCATTGGTCCCGAGAATGGACTGCTTGATGCAGAGACCGCTGTTTGACTGGTTAATGTGAACTCACATTTTACAGACGAGATCTTATCCCATCAGCCGTCAGACTTTCCCCCTGAACTTGGATTGGATTGGATTTGTTTATTGTCCCGTGTACCGAGGTACAGTGAAAAGTATTTTCCTGCGAGCAGCTCAACAGATCATTAAGTACATGAGAAGAAAAGGGAATAAAAGAAAATACATAATAGGGAAACACAAGGTTCACAATGTAACTACATAAGCACCGGCATCGGGTGAAGCATACAGGGTGTAGTGTTAATCAGGTCAGTCCATAAGAGGGTCATTTAGGAGTCTGGTGACAGTGGGAAAGAAGCTGTTTTTGAGTCTGTTCGTGCGTGTTCTCAGACTTCTGTATCTCCTGCCCGATGGAAGAAGTTGGAAGAGTGAGTAAGCCGGGTGGGAGGGATCTTTGATTATGCTGCCCGCTTTCCCCAGGCAGCGGGAGGTGTAGATGGAGTCAGTGGATGGGAGGCAGGTTTGTGTGATGGACTGGGCGGTGTTCACGACTCTCTGAAGTTTCTTGTGGTCCTGGGCCGAGCAGTTGCCATACCAGGCTGTGATGCAGCCTGATAGGATGCTTTCTATGGTGCATCTGTAAAAGTTGGTAAGAGTCAATGTGGACATGCCGAATTTCCTTAGTTTCCTGAGGAAGTATAGGCGCTGTTGTGCTTTCTTGGTGGTAGCGTCGCTTGGGTGGACCAGGACAGATTTTTGGAGATGTGCACCCGTAGGAATTTGAAGCTGCTAACCATCTCCACCTCGGCCCCGTTGATGCTGACAGGGGTGTGGACAGTACTTTGCTTCTTGAAGTCAATGACCAGCTCTTTAGTTTTGCTGGCATTGAGGGAGAGATTGTTGTCGCTACACCACTCCACTAGGTTCTCTATCTCCCTCCTGTATTCGGACTCATCGTTATTCGAGATCCGGCCCACTATGGTCGTATCGTCAGCAAACTTGTAGATGGAGTTGGAACCAAGTTTTGCCACGCAGTCGTGTGTGTACAGGGAGTAGAGTAGGGGGCTAAGTACGCAGCCTTGCGGGGCCCAGGTATTGAGGACTATTGTGGAGGAAGTGTTGTTGTTCATTCTTACTGATTGTGGTCTGTTGGTCAGAAAATCGAGGATCCAGTTGCAGAGTGGGGAGCCAAGTCCTAGGTTTTGGAGCTTTGATATGAGCTTGGCTGGGATTATGGTGTTGAAGGCAGAGCTGTAGTCAATAAATAGGAGTCTGATGTAGGAGTCCTTGTTGTCGAGATGCTCTAGGGATGAGTGTCGGGCAGGGGACTGGTGTCTGCTGTGGACCGGTTGCAGCGGTATGCGAATTGCAGTGGATCAAGGTGTTCTGGGAGTATGGAGGTGATGCGCTTCATGATCAACCTCTCGAAGCACTTCATTACGACTGAAGTCAGGGCCACTGGTTGGTAGTCATTGAGGCACGTTGCCTGGTTCTTCTTTGGTACCGGTATGATGGTGGTCTTCTTGAAGCAGGTGGGGACCTCGGAGTGGAGTAAGGACAGGTTAAAGATGTCCGCGAATACCTCTGCCAGCTGATCCGTGCAGGCTCTGAGTGCACGACCAGGGATCCCGTCCGGGCCCGTCGCCTTCCGAGGGTTCACTTTCAGGAAGGCTGATCTGACTTCGGAAGCTGTGATGGTGGGTATGGGTGAATTATGGGCTGCTGGGGCACTCGACAGCGGATTGTTGGTTACCTACTCGAACCGGGCATAGAATGCATTGAGTTCATCGGGGAGGGGTGCGCTGCTGGGATACTGTTCGGCTTCGCTTTGTAGCCCGTTATGTTGTTTAGTCCTTGCCACAACCGCCGAGAGTCTGTCTGTGACTCTAGCTTGGTTTGATATTCTCTCTTGGCATCTCGGATGGTTTCGCGGAGGCCGTACCTGGATTTCTTGGACCTGGAACTTGTAGCATTCATAAAGATAAAATCTGCTGCTTCTTGGTTGATCATTAGCAACAAATTGGAGTCGGCCCAAGAATCCATTCACAATTCATGATGAGCCGTATCGGAGTGAGCTCAGACGTCGCTTGTGCAGGATGAAGTTTGAGGATCTTTTCGATGAAGTTGGGGGCTTTGGAAGGTTCCAGGTGATCGTACTACTCATGCTGTGCTCTCCAAGGCTCTTCCTGCCCTGGAATTTTCTGCTCCATAACTTCCTGTCGGCTGTGCCACCTCATCACTGCCAACTGACAGCCCAGGACTTGCTCAACCTGACCCAGGAGGACAGGCTGCTGGCTGCTATCCCCAAGGAGGAAGGCGGCTCCCTCAGCGCCTGTAAGATGTATTCGACACCACAGCTGTACAACAGCACCGAGACCCTCCGCCAACACAACCAATCCATGATCGTCGGCTGCCAGAATGGATGGGAGTACAACCAATCACAATTCACTTCAACATTAGCGACTGAGGTAATTTAGTCCCTCCTCACCAATAAGATCCGTCTCCGGGCTACCAGGGAGGCAAAGGCCAAAACCTCAGCCCCTCTTGCCCCCTGGACTCCCGGGTCTTCCGACACTCCAAAAATCGCCACCTCTGGACTCGGTGCCACCCTCGTTTTTAACACCGTGGGCATGACCTCCGCAAACCCCTGCCAGAATCCCCTCAGCTTCGGACATGCCCAAAACATGTGGACATGATTCGCGGCCCTCACGCACACCTCACACACCTGTCCTCTACCCAAACAAACCTGCCCCTCCGGGTCACCGTCATGTGTACCCTGTGGACCACCTTAAATTGTACCAGGCTGAGCCTGGCACGTGATGAAGACGTGTTCACTCTACTCAGGGCATCCTCCCACAGACTCCTTGCCCAACTCATCTTCCCATTTACGCTTTACCTCCCCTATCTGGGTTCCTCTCACTCCATGAGCTCTTTATGAATTTCTGAGACCGTCCCCTCCCCCACCCCCGATTTCGACACTACCTTGTCCTGTACCCCCTGTGACGGGAGGAGCGGAAAGGTGGAAACCTGCCTTCGTACAAAGTCCCTCACCTGCAGATAGCGAATCCCATTACCACCCGGCAATTCAAACTCCTCCTCCAAATCCTCCACACAGGGAAAGCTCCCATCAATAAACAGATCCCCCAGCCTCCCAATCCCTGCTCTCGGCCACCTCCGAAACCCCCCATCCATCCTCCCCGGGACAAACCGGTGATTACCACCGATTGGAGCCCACACCGACACTCCCTCCACTCCCATCTGCTGCCGCCATTGTCCCCAAACTCTCAGAGCTGCCACCACCACCGGGCTTGTAGGGTACCGAGCTGGCGAGAACGGCAGAGGTGCCGTTACCAATGCCCCCAAGCTTGTGCCCCTACATGATGCCGCCTCCACCCACTCCCACCCCGACCCCTCCCCACGACCCACTTCCTAATCATGGCTATATTTGCCGCCCAATAACTGTTCTTAAAATTGGGTGGGGCCAACCCCCCCCCCCCCCACTCGGCTCCGCTCCAGCAGAACCTTCCTTACCCGCGGGGATTAACCCACCCACACAAACCCAGAGATCACCGCATTAACCGGCTTCCCGTACCGGCCTCCCCGACCAGGCGGCGGAATGTGGCGACTAGGGGCTTTTCACAGTAACGTCATTGAAGCCTACTTGTGACAATAAGTGATTATTATCATTACTAAAAATGCCTTTGGGATAAAAATAGGGAGGCACTGGAAATCAAACAAAAATCTCGGGAGAACGGTCACCTTTACGGTCTGTACCCCCCCCCCCCCCCCCCCCCCCCCCCCCCCCCCCCGCCCGCCAGTGACAACGGGAGCATGTCCCACCTCCGAAAGTCCCCCTTCATCTGCTCAACTAACCGGGTCAGATTTAATTTGTGTAACTGCTCCCATCCCCGTGCCACCTGAATACCCAGGTAGCGAAAACCCCCTCCCATCACTGTAAACAGCAACTCCCCCAGCCTCCTCTCCTGCCCCCTCGCCTGGATCACAAAATCCTCACTCTTATCCATATTCAATTTATACCCCGAGAACTTAAATACTTCTGAAAGGTTCTGAGGGTCTCTGCCTCCAACATCCTTTCAGGCAGCGAGTTCCACGCTCCCCCCCCCCCCCCCACTCTGGGTGAAAAGGTTTTACTCACACCCCCTCTAACCCTCCTGCCCCTCACCTTAAATCTCTGCCCCCCCCCCGGTCACTGATCCCTCCGCTAAGGGGAAAGGTCTCTTCCTGTCTACTCTATGTCCCTCATAATTTTATACATCTCCATCATGTCCCCCCTCAGTCTCCTGCAGCTGTGTAGAACCTTAGTTAGGCCACACTTGGAGTATAGTGTTCAATTCTGGTCGCCACACTACCAGAAGGATGTGGAGGCTTTAGAGAGGGTGCAGAAGAGATTTACCAGAATGTTGCCTGGTATGGAGGGCATTAGCTATGAGGAGCGGTTGAATAAACTCGGTTTGTTCTCACTGGAACGAAGGAGGTTGAGGGGAGACCTGATAGAGGTCTACAAAATTATGAGGGGCATAGACAGAGTGGATAGTCAGAGGCTTTTCCCCAGGGTAGAGGGGTCAATTACTAGGGGGCATAGGTTTAAGGTGAGAGGGGCAAGGTTTAGAGTAGATGTACGAGGCAAGTTTTTTACGCAGAGGGTAGTGGGTGCCTGGAACTCGCTACCGGAGGAGGTGGTGGAAGCAGGGACGATAGTGACATTTAAGGGGCATCTTGACAAATACATGAATAGGATGGGAATAGAGGGATACGGACCCAGGAAGTGTAGAAGATTGTAGTTTAGTCGGGCAGCATGGTCGGCACGGGCTTGGAGGGCCGAAGGGCCTGTTCCTGTGCTGTACATTTCTTTGATGTGGAGATGCCGGCGTTGGACTGGGGTGAGCACAGTATGAAGTCTTACAACACCAGGTTAAAGTCCAACAGGTTTGTTTCGATGTCACTAGCTTTCGGAGCGCTGCTCCTTCCTCAGGTGAATGAAGAGGTATGTTCCAGAAACACATATATAGATAAATTCAAAGATGCCAAACAATGCTAGGAATGCGAGCATTAGCAGGTGATTAAATCTTTACTGATCCAGAGATGGGGTAACCTCAGGTTAAAGAGGTGTGAATTGTCTCAAGCCAGGACAGTTGGTAGGATTTCGCAGGCCAGATGGTGGGGGATGAATGTAATGTGACATGAATCCCAGGTCCCGGTTGAGGCCGCACTCAAGTGTGCGGAACTTGGCTATACGTTTCTGCTCGGCGATTCTGCGTTGTCGCGCGTCCTGAAGGCCGCCTTGGAGAACGCTTACCCGGAGATCAGAGGCTGAATGCCAGTGACTGCTGAAGTGTTCTCCGACTGGAAGGGAACATTCCTGCCTGGTGATTGTTGCGCGATGTCCGTTCATTCGTTGCCGCAGCGTCTGCATGGTCTCGCCAACGTACCACGCTTCGGGACATCCTTTCCTGCAGCGTATGAGGTAGACAACGTTGGCCGAGTCGCACGAGTATGTACCGCGTACCTGGTGGGTGGTGTTCTCACGTGTAATAGTGGTATCCATGTCGATGATCTGGCACGTCTTGCAGAGATTGCCATGACAGGGTTGTGTGGTGTCGTGGTCACTGTTCTGAAGACTGGGTAGTTTGCTGCAAACAATGGTTCGTTTGAGGTTGCGCGGTTGTTTGAAGGCAAGTAGTGGGGGTGTGGGGATGACCTTGGCAAGATGTTCATCGTCATCAATGACGTGTTGAAGGCTGTGAAGAAGATGACGTAGTTTCTCCGCTCCGGGGAAGTACTGGACGACGAAGGGTATTCTGTCGGTTGTGTCCCATGTTTGTCTTCTGAGGAGGTCGGTCCGGTTTTTCGCTGTGGCGCGTTGGAACTGTCGATCGATGAGTCGAGTGCCATATCCCATTCGTACGAGGGCATCTTTCAACGTCTGTAGATGTCTGTTACGCTCCTCCTCGTCTGAGCAGATCCTGTGTATACGGAGCGCTTGTCCATAGGGGATGGCTTCTTTAATGTGTTTAGGGTGGAAGCTGGAGAAGTGGAGCATCATGAGGTTATCCGTGGGTTTGCGGTAAAGCGAAGTGCTGAGGTGACCGTCCTTGATGGAGACGAGTGTGTCCAAGAATGCAACTGATTTTGGAGAGTAGTCCATGGTGAGTCTGACGGTCGGATGGAACTTATCAATGTCATCGTGTAGTCGTTTCAGTGATTCTTCGCCGTGGGTCCAAAGGAAAAAAATGTCATCGATGTATCTGGTGTATAACGTCGGTTGAAGGTCCTGTGCGGTGAGTAGGTCCTGTTCAAACTTGTGCATGAAGATGTTGGCGTATTGGGGTGCGAATTTGGTCCCCATGGCTGTTTCGTGCGTCTGGATGAAGAACTTGTTGTCGAAGGTGAAGACGTTGTGATCCAGAATGAAGCGGATGAGTTGCAGAATTGCGTCTGGAGATTGGCAGTTGTCGGTGTTGAGTACTGAGGCTGTTGCAGCAATGCCGTGGTCATGGGGGATGCTGGTATAGAGTGCCGAGACGTCCATTGTGACGAGGAATGTTCCTGGTTCAACTGGTCCATGGGTGCTGAGTTTCTGTAGGAAGTCCGTCGTGTCGCGACAGAAGCTGGGTGTACCTTGTACGATGGGTTTCAAGATGCCCTCGATGTAGCCAGAGAGGTTCTCACACAGGGTCCCATTGCCTGAAACGAGAGGGCGGCCTGGTGTGTTGGTCTTGTGTATTTTCGGGAGGCAGTAGAGATCTCCAATGCGGGGAGTACGTGGGATGAGAGCACGTAGGGTGCTCTGAAGATCTGAAGCGTGGTACATTGGCGAGACCATGCAGACGCTGCGACAACGAATGAACGGACATCGCGCAACAATCACCAGGCAGGAATGTTCCCTTCCAGTCGGGGAACACTTCAGCAGTCAAGGGCATTCAGCCTCCGATCTCCGGGTAAGCGTTCTCCAAGGCGGCCTTCAGGACGCGCAACAACGCAGAATCGCCGAGCAGAAACTTATAGCCAAGTTCCGCACACATGAGTGCGGCCTCAACCGGGACCTGGGATTCATGTTGCATTACATTCAGCGCTCCGAAAGCTAGTGACATCGAAACAAACCTGTTGGACTTTAACCTGGTGTTGTAAGACTTCGTACTGTACATTTCTTTGTACCTCTGCTCCAAGGAAAACAACTCCAGTATATCCAATCTCTTCATAACTAAATACTCACCAGCCCAGGCAACATCCTGGTATATATTTCAATATTTCCTTCTGGAATGAATCCTACTGTTATGGAAAGTGTCCGCTCCCAGTCCAGTCTGGGCAAACCATATCTGATCTGATTAAAATTGGCCTTCCCCCAGTTTAGAACTTTGATCTCAGGCCCATCCTTGCCCTTTTCCATAACAATCTAGAATCTAACTGAGTTATGATCACTGTCTACAAAATGCTCCCCCTCTGATACTTCACCTCCTGCCCGGCTTCGTTCACGAAAATGGAGTCCAGGGCCAGCCCCCCCTCCTGTCGGTCCTTCTACGTACTGGCTGAAAAGGTTCTCTTGGATGCATTTTGAGAATTCCGCTCCCTAACCTTTCACACTATGGCTACCCCAGAGGCAGGGGCGTAGTGGCATCGTCACTGGACTGGTAATCCCACGGCAATGCTCTGGGAACCTGGGTTCGAATCCGCCACTGCAGATAGTGGAGTTGGAATTCAATAAAAATCTGGAATTAAAAGTCTAGCGATGACCATGAGACCATTGTCGATTGTAGTAAAAACCCACCTGGTTCACTATTGCCCTTTAGGGGGCGAAATCTGCCATCCTTACCCGGTCTGGCCAACACGTGACTCCAGACCCACAGCAATGGCTCATAAATGTCCTCAGGATGGGCAATAAATCAGACCCAGTGACACCGACATCCCAGGAACAAAAGAAGTATTGGGGAAGTTGAAATCCCCATTATACTTTTACACTTGTCTGAAATTAGTCTACACGTGGCTAAACTGATGGTGTAGGAGGGAGGGTTTCAGATTTCTGGACCATTGGGATCTCTTCCGGGGCAGGTGGGACCTGTACAAGAAGGACGGGTTACATCTAAACTCGAGGCAGACTTGATTAGGGAACTTAAGGTGAATGAACCCTTAGGGAGCATGTCGTGTTGGGCGTTCTGGTCTACAAACAGGTCAACACGGCTGGAGATGGTGTAACTTTATTTTATTAACAACTCAACTGTAATAACATACTGTAAGCTTGGGTACGTGCATTATCAGCTAATCTGTGGACCCTTTCCTATCACTATCTAGGTGAGGCACTCAGCACATGGTGAATGTCTGTGTTGCAGGCTGTGAGCTCTGTGCTCTGAGCTGGCTGCTACTAGAATGAGCGGGAACTCTCCTGTCCCCTGTCTTTATAGTGCGTGTGCTCTCACTGGTGATTGGCTGCGGTGTTATGTATGCTGGTTGGTCCCACTGCATGTCCATCAGTGTGTGTGTGATTGCACCATAATGTACTGATGTATATCATGACATCCCCCCTTTTCGCAAAGAATATGTGCCTACATGAGAATCAATAAAGTGTAGTGAGTGTGTCTGATCATGTGTGTGCATTCTTTACATCAATATGTACATGTGGCTATGCTATATACACGGGAAGGTGCCAGGTGCAGAGGAAAACTGTTACACCAAGAACGAAACAAATGCTATTAACAAACGATGAAAAACTCTGAAACAGTCCGGCAGAACAAGTCAGTGAGTCCAATAGTGCCAGGTTTATAAATCAAGTCTTTGGGGTGGGCGACGAATTCGGTTTGACCGCCTCAAGGGTGGTTCAGGATCCACCGGCTGAGGAATGGGCCGGACCGCGGTCGAGTGAGGAGGAGGCAGGGTATCCGGAAGCTTAACAAAGTCCATGTCCGGGACAACAGGAGGGTGTGGCACCGGCGTAGGATCTCGTAGCGAGCGTGGAACCAGACGAAGGGCACGCCGATTGCGGCGGCGAATGGAGCCATCAGGCAAACGAACCAGAAACGAGCGAGGAGCCACCTGTCTCAGAACCTCAGCGGTTGCCGACCAGCCACCCTCCGGAGGATGTATGCGGACATGATCTCCAGGCACCAGGGCAGGAAGATCAGTCGCCCGAGCATCATGAGCCACCTTGTGTTGCTCACGCTCTTGTTGCATCCGCCGAAGTACCGGACATGGTCGAGGTCTGGGACGTGAATGGACGGCACCGTGGTCCTGAGGGTGCGACCCATAAACAGCTGGGCTGGCGATAGGCCCGTGGACAGTGGGGCCGAGCGATAGGCCCGTGGACAGTGGGGCCGAGCGATAGGCCAGCAAGGCGAGGCAGAAGTCAGATCCTGCATCAGGAGCCTTGAAGAGGAGCCTTTTTACAATGTGGACGCCCTTCTCTGCTTTGCCATTTGACTGGGGGTGCAGGGGACTGGACGTCACGTGCACAAGTTGTACCTGCTGGCGAAGTTAGACCATTCCTGGCTCGCGAAGCAGGGGCCATTGTCTGACATCACGGTGAGCGAATGCCGTGGCGAGCAAAGGTCTCCTTACAGGCCCGGATGATAGCCGATGATGTGATGTCGTGCAGGCGTATGACCTCTGGATAGCTGGAAAAGTAGTCGATGATGATGATGTAGTCCCTGCCGAGCGCATGGAACAGGTCCACGCCCACCTTCGCCCAGGGGGACGTGACCCTGGGGCTGAAGGGTCTCACGTGGTTATGCCGGCTGGAAACGCTGACAGGTGGGGCAATTGAGCACAGTGTTGGCAACGTCCTCATTTATTCCCAGTCAGTATACAGCCTCTCGGGCCCTCCACCGGCACTTCTCAACGCCAAGGTGGCCTTCGTGCAGCTGTTCTAAGACAAGCCGGTGCATGCTGTGTGGGATCACAAAGCGGTCCAGCTTCAGGAGGACACCAAGTCGTCCCGAATGTTGTAAAACTGTGGGCACTGTCCCTTGAGCCGCCCGTCCGTCATGTGGCGCATCACACGTTGCAGAAGGGGGTCAGCCGCAGTCTCACGGCAAATGTGGGCAAGGCGTTCGTCAGTGGCCGGCAGATTGGCAGAAGTGAAGGCTACATGTGCGTCGACTTGGCAAACGAACCCCTCTGGGTCGGACGGAGTGTTGACTGCCCTGGACAGAGCGTCTGCTACGATCAGGTCCTTACCCGGGGTGTAGACAAGTTGGAAGTCCTACCTCCGGAGTTTGAGCAGAATGCGCTGGAGGCGAGGGGTTATGTCATTAAGGTCCTTTTGGATGATGCCAACCAGCGGGTGATGGTCAGTCTCCACAGTGAACTGGGGAAGGCCATACACATAGTCGTGGAACTGGTCAACGCCAGTCAACAGGCTTAGGCACTCCTTCTCAATTTACGCATAGCGCTGCTCTGTGGGGGTCATGGCCCGTGGCGGCTAGGCGACTGGGGCCCATGGTGAGGCGTTATCCCGTTGCAGGAGGACCGCCCCAATGCCGGATTGGCTGGCGTCAGTCGGGATTTTCGTCTCCCGTGCAGGATCGAAGAACGCCAGTACCGGGGCGGTGGTGAGCTTGACCTTGAGCTCCTCCCATTCACGCTGGTGGGTGGGAAGCCGCTGGAATTCAGTTGTCTTCCTGACAAGGTGCTGGAGAGCTGTGGTGTGGGAAGTGAGGTTGGGGATGGATTTTCCCAGGAAGTTGACCATTCCTAGGAAGCGTAGCACCGCCTTCTTGTCTGTGGGCTTCTGCATGGCCGTGACGGCTGCCACCTTGTCGGCATCTGGCCGCTCCCCCAACTGGGAGGTGTGGTCCCCCAGGAACTTCAGCTCGGTTTGGCCAAAAGAACATTTGGCTCGGTTAAGGTGCAGGCCCTGGTCCCGTATCCGTTGAAAGACGCGTTGGAGGCGACCGATATGCTCCTGCGGTGTGGTAGACCAAATAATGATATCGTCCACAGAGACGCGCACGCCTTCGATGCCCCCCATCATCTGTTCCATGATGCGATGGAACACCTCGGAGGCCGAGATAATTCCAAACGGCATCCTATTGTAGCAGTATCTGCCAAATGGAGTGTTGAAGGGACACAGCTTCCTGCTGGACTGATCCAGTTGAATCTGCCAGAAGCCCTTTGAGGCATCAAGCTGGGTGAATATTTTTGCCCGAGCATCTCGCACATGATCTCCTCACGTTTGGGTATAGGGTAGTGTTCCCTCATTATATTGCGATTTAAGTCTTTCGGGTCAATACAGATCCGGAGCTCGCCGGAAGGCTTCTTGACGCACACCATGGAGCTGACCCATGGAGTGGGCTCCGTCACCCGGGAAAGCACTCCTTGGTCCTGAAGGTCCTGCAGCTGCTGCTTGAGGCGGTCCTTGAGTGGCGCTGGGACTCTGCGAGGTGCGTGAATGACCAGGGGTGGCATCCTGTTTGAGCAGGATTTTGTATGTGTAGGGCAGTGTACCCATGCCCTCGAAAACATCCTGGTTGTGAGAGAGGATTGAGTTTAGTTGCACCCTGAGTTCCGCATCTTGGAAGTCAGACGTGCCTTCTGGAGAGAGAGAGTGTACTCGCTGAACGAGGTGGAGGAGTTTTCACGCCTGTGCGCCGAGCAGAGAGTCCTTTGAAGAGCCCACGATCTCGAAGGGTAGGATGGCTTTACGCGAGTTGTGCGTCACTTCGAGCTGGCACGACCCGGTGGCGGGGATGACGTTGCATTTATAGTCGACCAGTTGACAGATGGATGGAAGAATTGCTGGTTTGACCCTCAGGGTTTGAAGTGCTGACCATGCGAGGAGATTGGCGGAAGCACCAGTGTCCAGGCGGAATGTGATCTGGGATCGGTTGACCGTCAGGGTGGCACACCACTCGTCGTCCGGATCAATGCTGTGCACTGACAGCGACTGGTGCGATCGACTCGGGGACAGCTTGTTCTTGTTGATGACAGCGACTCGAAAAGGCTCCCTGTCCTCAGTGTCACTGGTCTGTGTGATGTCAGGATCGGGCTCAGTGAACCTGGGTTGAATTGCCCGAACATTTCTGCGAGGCTGGTTAAACTGTTGCGAGTTGGCAGGTTGAGCTGCTCGACAGCAGGCAGCATAGTGGCCAAGCCTGCCACAGCGTAGGCATTGTCGCGCTTTGGCCGGACATTGCCGCTTTAAATGGGCGGAGCCACAGTTGCCGCACGTCACGACGTCAGTGCGTTTGTTGCGCCACCGCGCATGCGCGGTGCGGTCTTGCGTAGTGCGCGCCTGCGCATCGCGTTCCTCCGCGTCAGCGTCCCCTCTTTTGGCGCGTACAAGCGGGGGAGGCCTCGGAAAGCGCGCGAAACGGCCGCCCTCCTCCGGGCCGCGGGCCGGGAGGTACTCGATCGTCTGGACCCGCTCCGCCTCGTGGGGCCCCTACCGCGCCGTTTCAGCCGCCTGGATGTGTGAGTACCGGCTGGTGGCGTTCTCATGCAGGACGCAGGTCTCGATGGCCGTCGCTAGGGTGAGTTGCTTGATTTTAAGGAGCTGCTGGCGCAGGGTGTCCGACATGACCCCGAAAACTATCTGGTCGCGTATCATGGAGTCAGAGGTGGGCCCATAGCCGCAGGACTGCGCGAGGATTCGGAGGTGCGTTAAATAAGACTGGAAAGGCTCGTCCTTACCCTGCAGGCGCTGCTGCAACAGGTTGTTCTCCATGCTGCAGGATGGCGGATTGCAGATAAGTTGCAGGTAGGTCTCACAGGGGCTAGTATGCGTCCACTCCTGGAACCATGTCATGTTGGGTGCTCTGGTCTACAAACAGGTCAACACGGCTGGAGATGGTGTAACTCTATTTTATTAGCAACTCAACTGTAATAACATACTGTAAACATGGGTACGTGCATTACCAGCTTATCTGTGGACACTGTCCTATCACTATCTAGGTGAGGCACTCCGCACATGGTGAATGTCTGTGTTGCAGGCTGTGAGCTCTGTGCTCTGAGCTGGCTGCTACTAGAATGAGCGGGAACTCTCCTGTCCCCTGTCTTTATGGTGCTTGTGCTCTCACTGGTGATTGGCTGCGGTGTTATGTATGCTGGTTGGTCCGACTGCATGTCCATCAGTGTGTGTCTGCACCATAATGTACTGATGTATATTATGACGGAGCAGTGACCACAATGTGATAGAATTTACCCTGCAGTTTGAGAGGGAGAAGCTGCAATCAGATGTAACGGGATTACAATTAAATAAGGGTAACTACACAATGACATGAGGGAGGAGCTGGCCAGAGTTGATTGGAGAAGGAGCCGAGCAGGGAAGACAGTGGAACAGCAATGGCAGGAGTTTTTGGGGGTTATTGGGGAGGCACAACAGAAATTCACCCCAAGGAGGAGGAAACATGCTAAGGGGAGGACAAGGCATCCATGGCTGACGAGGGATGTCAAGGACAGCATAAAGGCTAAAGAAAAAGCAGACAAAGTGGCGAGTATTAGTGGGAAACCAGAGGATTAGGAATCACTTAAAAGCGAGCAGAGGACAACTAAAAAAGCAATACGGGGGCAGAAGATGAAGTACGAGTGCAAGTTAGTTAGTAATATAAAGGAAGATAGGAAGAGTTTTTTTCAATATATAAAAGGTAAGAGAGGCAAATAATAGACATTGGACCAATGAAAACCTGGCTGGAGAAGTAATAATAGGAAACAACAAAATGGCAGAGGAACTGAATCGTTACGTTGCATCAGTCTTCACGGTGGAAGACACCAGTGGGATGCCAGAGCTCCAGAACCAGGGGGCAGAGGTGATGCAGTGACCATTACTAAGGAGAAGGTTCTGGGGAAACACTGCTGTTTAAGAAGGGAGGGAGACAGAAGACGGGAAATTATAGGCCGGTTAGCCTGACTTCGGCCATTGGTAAGATTGGTCTGTTATTAAAGATGAGATCGTGGAGTACTTGGAAGTGCACGGTAAAATAGGACTGAGTCAGCACGGCTTCATCAAAGGGAGGTCGTGTCTGACAAATCTGTTAGAGTTCTTTGAGAAAGTAACAAGGAAGTTAGACAAAGGAGAACCAGTGGACGTGATGTATTTAGATTTCCAGAAGGCCTTTGACAAGGTGCTGCATAGGAGACTGTTAAAGAAGTTAAGAGCCCATGGTGTTCAGGGTAAGATCCTGGCATGGATAGAGGATTGGCTGACTGGCAGAAGGCAGAGAGTGGGGATAAAGGGGTCTTTTTCAGCATGGCAGCCGGTGACTAGTGGTGTGCCTCAGGGGTCGGTGCTGGGACCACAACTTTTCACAATATACATTAATGATCTGGAAGAAGGAACTGAAGGCACTGTTGCTAAGTTTGCCGATGATACAAAGATCTGTCGAGGGACAGGTAGTATTGAGGAAGCAAGGGGGCTGCAGAAGGACTTGGACGAGCTTGGAGAGCGGGCAATGAAGTGGCAGATGGAATACAATGTGGAAAAGTGTGAGGTTATGCACTTTGGAAGGAGAAATGGAGACATAGACTGTTTTCTAAATGGGGAGATGCTTCGGAAATCAGAAGCACAAAGGGACTTGGGAGTCCTTGTTCATGATTCTCGAAAGGTTAACGTGCAGGTTCAGTCGGCAGTTAAGAAGGCAAATGCAATGTTAGCATTCATGTCGAGAGGGCTAGAATACAAGACCAGGGATGTACTTCTGAGGCTGTATAAGGCTCTGGTCAGACCCCATTTGGAGTATTGTGAGCAGTTTTGGGCCCCGTATCTAAGGAAGGATGTGCTGGCCTTGGAAAGGGTCCAGAGGAGGTTCACAAGAATGATCCCTGGAATGAAGAACTTGTCGTATGAGGAACAGTTGAGGACTCTGGGTCTGTACTCGTTGGAGTTTAGAAGGATGAAGGGGGATCTTATTGAAACTTACAGGATACTGCGAGGCCTGGATAGAGTGGACGTGGAGAGGATGTTTCCACTTGTAGGAAAAACTAGAAGCAGAGGACACCATCTCAGACTAAAGGGACAATCCTTTAAAACAGAGATGAGGAGGAGTTTCTTCAGCCAGAGGGTGGTGAATCTGTGGAACTCTTCGCTGCAGAAGGCTGTGGAGGCCAAATCACTGAGTGTCTTTAAGACCGAGTTAGACAGGTTCTTGATTAATAAGGGGATCAGGGGTTAGGGGGAGAAGGCGGGAGAATGGGGATGAGAAAAATATCAGCCATGATAGAATGGCGGAGCAGACTCGACGGGCCGAGTGGCCTAATTCTGCCCCGATGTGTTCTGCTCTTATATCTACATATACATTTGCCTACGTATGCAGTCCAAAGATGAGTTTAGGTTGATTGGCCGTGCCAAAGGATGGGTGGGGTTCTGGGGATAGGGCAGGGGAGTGGGTGTGGGTGGAGGGCAAAGCTAGCACAGGGGTTAGCACTGTGGCTTCACAGTGCCAGGTTCCCAGGTTCGATCCCCGGCTTGGGTCTCTGTCTGTGCGGAGTCTGCACGTTCTCCCCGTGTGTGTGGGTTTCCTCCGGGTGCTCCGGTTTCCTCCCACAGTCCAAAGATGTGCAGGTTAGGTGGATTGGCTAGGATAAATTGCCCTTAGTGTCCAAAATTGCCCTTAGTGTTGGGTGGGGTTACTGGGTTGTGGGGATAGGGTGGAGGTGTTGGCCTTGGGTAGGGTGCTCTTTCTAAGAGCCAGTGGGCCGAATGGCCTCCTTCTGCACTGTAAATTCTATCTATGAAAATAACTCACTCTGTCTGTAACCTGGGGCTGGTTTAGCACAGTGGGCTAAATAGCTGGCTTGTAATGCAGAACAAGGCCAGCAGCGCAGGTTCAATTCCCGTACCGGCCTCCCCGAACAGGCGCCGGAGTGTGGCGACTAGGGGCTTTTCACAGTAACTTACTGAAGCCGACTTGTGACAATAAGCGACGATTATTATTATTATTATTAACCTCCTCCAGCTCCGACAACCCTCCCTATCGTAGTCATCTCCTCCAGCCCCTACACCCCTCCCTATCTCTGTAACCTCCTCCAGCCCCTACACCCCTCCCTATCTCTGTAACCTCCTCCAGCTCCGACAACCCTCCCTATCGTAGTCATCTCCCCCAGCCCCTACACCCCTCCCTATCTCTGAAACCTCCTCCAGCTCCTACAACCCTCCCTATATCTGAAACCTCCTCCAGCTCCGACAACCCTCCCTATCGTAGTCATCTCCTCCAGCCCCTACACCCCTCCCTATCTCTGAAACCTCCTCCAGCTCCTACAACCCTCCCTATCTCTGTAACCTCCTCCAGCTCCTACAACCCCTCCCTATCTCTGTAACCTCCTCCAGCCCCTACACCCCTCCCTATCTCTGTAATCTCCTCCAGTCCCGACAACCCTCCCTATCTCTGTAACCTCCTCCAGCCCCTACACCCCTCCCTATCTCTGTAACCTCCTCCAGCCCCTATACCCCTCCCTATCTCTGTAATCTCCTCCAGTCCCGACAACCCTCCCTATCTCTGTAACCTCCTCCAGCCCCTACACCCCTCCCTATCTCTGTAATCTCCTCCAGCTCCTACAACCGTCCCGATCTCTGAAACCTCCTCCAGCTCCTACAACCCTCCCTATCTCTGAAACCTCCTCCAGCTCCGACAACCCTCCTATCGTAGTCATCTCCTCCAGCTCCGACAACCCTCCCTATCGTAGTCATCTCCTCCAGCTCCGACAACCCTCCCTATCGTAGTCATCTCCTCCAGCTCCGACAACCCTCCCTATCGTAGTCATCTCCTCCAGCCCCTACAACCCTCCCTATCTCTGAAACCTCCTCCAGCTCCTACAACCCTCCCTATCTCTGAAACCTCCTCCAGCCCCTACACCCTCCATATCTCTGAAACCTCCTCCAGCTCCTACAACCCTCCCTATCTCTGAAAACTCCTCCAGCTCCGACAACCCTCCCTATCGTAGTCATCTCCTCCAGCTCCGACAACCCTCCCTATCGTAGTCATCTCCTCCAGCTCCGACAACCCTCCCTATCGTAGTCATCTCCTCCAGTCCCTACAACCCTCCCGATCTCTGTAACCCCCTCCAGCCCCTACAACCCTCCCTATCTCTGAAACCTCCTCCAGCCCCTACACCCCTCCCTATCTCTGAAACCTCCTCCAGCCCCTACAACCCTCCCTATCTCTGAAACCTCCTCCAGCTCCTACACCCCTCCCTATCTCTGAAATCTCCTCCAGCTCCTACAACCCTCCCTATCTCTGTAACCTCCTCCAGCTCCTACACCCTCCCTATCTCTGTAACCTCCTCCAGCCCCTACACCCCTCCCTATCTCTGTAATCTCCTCCAGCTCCTACAACCCTCCCGATCTCTGAAACCTCCTCCAGCTCCTACAAACCTCCCTATCTCTGTAACCTCCTCCAGCTCCCACACCCTCCCCATCTCTGTAACCTCCTCCAGCTCCCACACCCTCCCCATCTCTGAAACCTCCTTCAGCTCCTACACCCTCCCTATCTCTGTAACCTCCTCCAGCCCCTACACCCCTCCCTATCTCTGTAATCTCCTCCAGCTCCTACAACCCTCCCGATCTCTGAAACCTCCTCCAGCTCCTACAACCCTCCCTATCTCTGTAACCTCCTCCAGCTCCTACAACCCTCCCTATCTCTGAAACCTCCTTCAGCTCCTACACCCTCCCTATCTCTGTAACCTCCTCCAGCCCCTACACCCCTCCCTATCTCTGTAATCTCCTCCAGCTCCTACAACCCTCCCGATCTCTGAAACCTCCTCCAGCTCCTACATCCCTCCCTATCTCTGTAACCTCCTCCAGCTCCCACACCCTCCCTATCTCTGTAACCTCCTCCAGCCCCTACAACCCTCCCTATCTCTGAAACCTCCTCCAGCTCCTACAACCCTCCCTATCGTAGTCATCTCCTCCAGCTCCTACAACCCTCCCTATCTCTGTAACCTCCTCCAGCTCCTACAACCCTCCCTATCGTAGTCATCTCCTCCAGCCCCTACAACCCTCCCGATCTCTGAAACCTCCTCCAGCCCCTACACCCCTCCCTATCATAGTCATCTCCTCCAGCTCCTACAACCCTCCCCATTTCTGAAACCTCCTCCAGCTCCCACAACCCTCCCTATCTCTGAAACATCCTCTAGCTCCTACACCCCTCCCTATCGTAGTCATCTCCTCCAGTTCCTACAACCCTCCCTATCTCTGAAACCTCCTCCAGCTCCTACAACCCTCCCTATCGTAGTCATCTCCTCCAGCTCCTACAACCCTCCCTATCTCTGTAACCTCCTCCAGCTCCTACAACCCTCCCTATCGTAGTCATCTCCTCCAGCTCCTACAACCCTCTCCATCTCTGAAACCTCCTCCAGCTCCCACAACCCTCCCGATCTCTGAAACCTCCTCCAGCTCCTACAACCCTCCCTATCTCTGAAACCTCCTCTAGCTCCTACACCCCTCCCTATCGTAGTCATCTCCTCCAGCTCCTACAACCCTCCCTATCTCTGAAACCTCCTCCAGCTCCTACAACCCTCCCTATCTCTGAAACCTCCTCCAGTTCCTACTACCCTCCCTATCGTAGTCATCTCGTCCAGCTCCTACAACCCTCCCTATCTCTGAAACCTCTTCCAGCTCCTACAACCCTCCGTATCGTAGTCATCTCCTCCAGCCCCTACAACCGTCCCTATCTCTGAAACCTCCTCCAGCTCCTACAACCCTCCCTATCTCTGTAACCTCCTCCAGCTCCTACAACCCTCCCTATCGGAGTAATCTCCTCCAGCTCCTACAACCCTCCCTATCGTAGTATTCTCCTCCAGCCCCTACAACCCTCCCTATCGTAGTATTCTCCTCCAGCCCCTACAACCCTCCCTATCACTGTAACCTCCTCCAGACCCTACAGTCTGGCCTCAATAAAACTCGAGATGGATTTGTAGGTATAGTATTATTTATTTTTAACCAACTTGCAAGTCTGACTCGCTTCATAATGAGCCTCAGGACACACAAGCTGTCTTCTGAAACCCTAGGAGCCGAGTGCTATCGGAGACAAAGAGATCTCGGCAAATACATTCAAATGGCATCAATTTCACATACAAGTTTCACCTAGGCCATCCTATACCCCTCCTGACCTGGCCATATATCCTGATTGGCTCACTTCTCATTCCTTAGCCCTGGGCCTCTTGTTACCCAGCATCCTTTTCCCCATCCTCCACCGGACACCCCTCCCCCTTCCTAGCCGTGCTTTCTGAAATCCTTTGTCTGTGAACTCACTACTATTAGACTGATCACATCCACATTACTGTAACTAATAGAACATAGAACGATACAGCGCAGTACAGGCCCTTCGGCCCACGATGTTGCACCGAAACAAAAGCCATCTAACCTACACTATGCCATTATCATCCGTATGTTTATCCAATAAACTTTTAAATGCCCTCAATGTTGGCGAGTTCACTACTGTAGCAGGTAGGGCATTCCACGGCCTCACTACTCTTTGCGTAAAGAATCTACCTCTGACCTCTGTCCTATATCTATTACCCCTCAGTTTAAAGTTATGTCCCCTCGTGCCAGCCATTTCCATCCGCGGGAGAAGGCTCTCACTGTCCACCCTATCTAACCCCCTGATCATTTTGTATGCCTCTATTAAGTCTCCTCTTAACCTTCTTCTCTCCAACGAAAACAACCTCAAGTCCATCAGCCTTTCCTCATAAGATTTTCCCTCCATACCTGGCAACATCCTGGTAAATCTCCTCTGCACCCGCTCCAAAGCCTCCACGTCCTTCCTATAATGCGGTGACCAGAACTGTACGCAATACTCCAAATGCGGCCGTACCAGAGTTCTGTACAGCTGCAACATGACCTCCTGACTCCGGAACTCAATCCCTCTACCAATAAAGGCCAACACTCCATAGGCCTTCTTCACAACCCTATCAACCTGGGTGGCAACTTTCAGGGATCTCTGTACATGGACACCTAGATCCCTCTGCTCATCCACACTTCCAAGAACTTCACCATCAGCCAAATATTCCGCATTCCTGTTATTCCTTCCAAAGTGAATCACCTCACACTTCTCTACATTAAACTCCATTTGCCACCTCTCAGCCCAGCTCTGCAGCTTATCTATGTCCCTCTGTAACCTGCTACATCCTTCCACACTGTCGACAACACCACCGACTTTAGTATCGTCTGCAAATTTACTCACCCACCCTTCTGCGCCTTCCTCTAGGTCATTGATAAAAATGACAAACAGCAACGGCCCCAAAACAGATCCTTGTGGTACGCCACTTGTTACTGAACTCCATTCTGAACATTTCCCATCAACCATCACCCTCTGTCTTCTTTCAGCTAGCCAATTTCTGATCCACATCTCTAAATCACCCTCAATCCCCAGCCTCCGTATTTTCTGCAATAGCCTACCGTGGGGAACCTTATCAAACGCTTTACTGAAATCCATATACACCACATCAACTGCTCTACCCTCATCTACCTGTTCAGTCACCTTCTCAAAGAACTCGATAAGGTTTGTGCGACATGACCTACCCTTCACAAAGCCATGCTGACTATCCCTGATCATATTATTCCTATCTAGATGATTATAAATCTTGTCTCTTATAATCCCCTCCAAGATTTTACCCACTACAGACGTGAGGCTCACCGGTCTATAGTTGCCTGGGTTGTCTCTGCTCCCCTTTTTGAACAAAGGGACCACATTTGCTATCCTCCAGTCCTCTGGCACTATTCCTGTAGCCAATGATGACATAAAAATCAAAGCCAAAGGTCCAGCAATCTCTTCCCTGGCTTCCCAGAGAATCCTAGGATAAATCCCATCAGGCCCCGGGGACTTATCTATTTTCAGCCTGTCCAGAATTGCCAACACCTCTTTCCTCCGTACCTCAATGCCATCTATTCTAATAGCCTGGGTCTCAACATTCTCCTCCACAACATTATCTTTTTCCTGAGTGAATACTGACGAAAAATATTCATTTAGTATCTCGCCTATCTTTTCAGACTCCACACACATAGTTACCTTGTAACTATCCATCGCCCCAACTGAAACTTCACACCTCATCTTCACATAGGCCTCCTTCTTCCTCTTAACAAGAGATTCCACTTCTTTGGTAAACCACGGTTCCCTCGCTCGATGCCTTCCTCCCTGCCTGACCGGTACATACTTATCAAGAACACGCAGTAGCTGATCCTTGAACAAACTCCACTTATCCAGTGTGCCCAACACTTGCACCCTACTTCTCCACCTTATCCCCCCCAAGTCACGTCTAATGGCATCATAATTGCCCTTCCCCCAGCTATAACTCTTGCCCTGCGGTGTATACTTATCCCTTTCCATCATTAACGTAAACGTCACCGAATTGTGGTCACTGTCCCCAAAGTGCTCTCCTACCTCCAAATCCAACACCTGGCCTGGTTCATTACCCAAAACCAAATCCAACGTGGCCTCGCCTCTTGTTGGCCTGTCAACATATTGTGTCAGGAAACCCTCCTGCACACACTGTACAAAAAACGACCCATCTAACGTACTCGAACTATATCTTTTCCAGTCAATATTTGGAAAGTTAAAGTCTCCCATAATAACTACCGTTACTTTCGCTCTTATCCAGGATCATCCTCGCCATCCTTTCCTCTACATCCCTAGAACTATTTGGAGGCCTATAGAAAACTCCCAACAGGGTGACCTCTCCTTTCCTGTTTCTAACCTCAGCCCATACTACCTCGGAAGAAGAGTCCCCATCTAGCATCCTCTCCGCCACCGTAATACTGCTCTTGACTAGCAGCGCCACACCTCCCCCTCTTTTGCCTCCTTCTCTGAGCTTACTAAAACACCTAAACCCCGGAACCTGCAACAACCATTCCTGCCCCTGCTCTATCCATGTCTCCGAAATGGCCACAGCATCGAAGTCCCAGGTACCAACCCATGCTGCCAGTTCCCCTACCTTGTTTCGTATACTCCTGGCATTGAAGTAGACACACTTCAAACCACCTACCTGAACACTGGCCCCCCCTGCGACGTCAAATCTGTGCTCCTGACCTTTATACTCTCATTCTCCCTTACCCTAAAACTACAATCCAGGTTCCCATGCCCCTGCTGCATTAGTTTAAACCCCCCCAAAGAGCACTAACAAATTTCCCCCCCAGGATATTTGTGCCCCTCAGGTTCAGATGAAGACCATCCTGTCTGTAGAGGTCCCACCTTCCCCAGAAAGAGCCCCAGTTATCCAGAAATCTGAATCCCTCCCGCCTGCACCATCCCTGTAGCCACGTGTTTAATTGCTCTCTCTCCCTATTCCTCATCTCACTATCACGTGGCACGGGCAACAACCCAGAGATAACAACTCTGTTTGTTCTAGTTCTGAGCTTCCATCCTAGCTCCCTGAAAGCCTGCCTGACATCCTTGTCCCCTTTCCTACCTATGTCGTTAGTGCCAATGTGGACCACGACTTGGGGCTGCTCCCCCTCCCCCTTAAGGACCCGGAAAACACGATCCGAGACATCACGTACCCTTGCACCTGGGAGGCAACATACCAAACGTGAGTCTCTCACGCTCCCACAAAATCTCCTATCTGTGCCCCTGACTATCGAGTCCCCAATTACTAATGATCTGCTCCTCTCCCCCCTTCCCTTCTGAGCAACAGGGACAGACTCTGTGCCAGAGGCCCGTACCCCATGGCTTACCCCTGATAAGTCCCCCCCCCACAAGTATCCAAAGCGGTATACTTGTTTCTCAGGGGAACGACCGCAGGGGATCCCTGCACTGACTGCTTCTTCCCAGTCCCTCTTACAGTTACCCATCTATCTCCAATCTTTGGTGTAACGGGCAGCACGGTAGCCTTGTGGTTAACACAATTGCTTCACAGCTCCAGGGTCCCAGGTTCGATTCCGGCTTGGGTCACTGTCTGTGCGGAGTCTGCGCATCCTCCCCGTGTGTGCGTGGGTTTCCTCCGGGTGCTCCGGTTTCCTCCCACAGTCCAAAGATGTGCAGGTTAGGTGGATTGGCCGTGATAAATTGCCCTTAGTGTCCAAAATTACCCTTAGTGTTGGGTGGGGTTACTGGGTTATGGGGATTGGGTGGAGGTGTTGACCTTGGGTAGGGTGCTCTTTCCAAGAGCCGGTGCAGACTCGATGGGCCGAATGGCCTCCTTCAGCACTGTAAATTCAATGATAATTCCCTGAAGCTGCTATCTATAATATTTGAACTAACTATTTTATATCACATTCGTTTGTTCAATTCCTCAGGGGCAGTGGGGCCTGTGGGGGCAGGGAGGTGGCAGTGGAGGGGTGGGGGCAGAGGGGAGAGTGGGGCCTGTGGGGAGGTGTCGGGGCCTGTGGGGAGGGTGGGGGCTGCGGGGCGGTGTTGGGGTGGTTGAGGGGGCAGGGTGTGGGGAGGGAGAGCAGGTTGGGGGGAGCTGTGGGGGTGGTGGGGGGGGGGTCCGGTGGGATGGGGTTGTGGGGGGGGGGGAGCAGGTTGGAGGCGGGGTCTGGGGGAGGGTGGAGGCTGTGGGGGGCAGCAGGTTGGGGGAAGGGTGGTGGGTTGTGGGTGGTGAGGATGATGGGGGGGCAGCCGGTTGGGGGAGGGGTGGTGGAGGGTTGGGATGGTGGGGGGGGGCGGGGGTTGTGGGTGGAGAGGGGGCAGTGGGGATGGCTGGAGGTGGGGGGGTGGGGGGGGGGGGAGTGTGGGATGGGGTTGTGGGGGCACTGGGTGGAGTCTGTGGGGTGTGGGGGAGCCGGTTGGGGGAGGGGCGGTGGAAGGTGGGGATGGTGGGGGGCGGGGTTTGTGAGTGGTGAGGGGACGGTGGGGATGGTGGGGGGGGGGTTGTGGGTGGGGAGGGGGCGGTGGGGATGGTGGGGGGTGGGGTGGGGTTTGTGGGTGGTGAGGGTGATGCGGGGGGAGCCGGTTGGGGGAGGGGCGGTGGAGGGTGGGGATGGTGGGGGGGTGAGGTTGTGGGTGGTGAGGGGACGGTGGGGATGGGGGGTGAGGGGGGGGGGGGGAGAGTGTGGGCTGGTGGGATGGGGATGTGGGGGCACTGGGTGGAGGCTGTGGCGGGTGGGGGGAGCCGGTTGGGGGAGGGGCGGTGGAGGGTGGGGATGGTGGGGAGGGGGGGGTTTGTGGCTGGTGAGGGGGCGGTGGGGATGGGTGGGGTTTGTGGGTGGTGAGGGGGCGGTGGGGATGATGGGGGGGGGGGTTTGTGGGTGGTGAGGGGGCGGTGGGGATGGTGGGGAGGGGGGGGTTTGTGGCTGGTGAGGGGGCAGTGGGGATGATGGGGGGGGGTTTGTGGCTGGTGAGGGGGCGGTGGGGATGGTGGGGGGGGGATTTGTGGGTGGTGAGGGGGCAGTGGGGATGGGTGGGGTTTGTGGGTGGTGAGGGGGCAGTGGGGATGGTGGAGGGGGGTTTGTGGGTGGTGAGGGGGCAGTGGGGATGGTGGGGGGGCCGGGGGGGGGGGGGGAGTGTGGGCTGGTGGGATGGGGTTGTGGGGGCACTGGGTGGAGGCTGTGGGGGGTGGGGGGAGCCGGTTGGGGGAGGGGCGGTGGAGGGTGGGGATGGTGGGGGGGGGGGGGGGTTTGTGGGTGGTGAGGGGGCAGTGGGGATGGGTGGGGTTTGTGGGTGGTGAGGGGGCGGTGGGGATGATGGGGGGGGGTTTGTGGGTGGTGAGGGGGCGGTGGGGATGATGGGGGGGGTTTGTGGCTGGTGAGGGGGCGGTGGGGATGATGGAGGGGGGGTTTGTGGGTGGTGAGGGGGCGGTGGGGATGATGGAGGGGGGGTTTGTGGGTGGTGAGGGGGCGGTGGGGATGGTGGGGGGGGTGGGGTTTGTGGGTGGTGAGGGGGCGGTGGGGATGGTGGGGGGGTTCGTGGGTGGTGAGGGGGCAGTGGGGATGGTGGGGGGGGTTTGTGGGTGGTGAGGGGGCAGTGGGGATGGTGGGGGGGGTTTGTGGGTGGTGAGGGGGCGGTGGGGATGATTGGAGGGGGTGTTTGTGGGTGGTGAGGGGGCGGTGGGGATGGGGGGCGGGGGGGTGGGGGGAGTGTGGGCTGGTGGGATGGGGTTGTGGGGCCACTGGGTGGAGGCTGTGGCGGGCGGGGGGAGCCGGTTGGGGGAGGGGCGGTGGAGGGTGGGGATGGTGGGGATGGGTGGGGTTTGTGGGTGGTGAGGGGGCGGTGGGGATGGTGGGGATGGGGGGGTTTGTGGGTGGTGAGGGGGCAGTGGGGATGGTGGGGGGGTTTGTGGCTGGTGAGGGGGCAGTGGGGATGATGGGGGGGGGGGTTTGTGGCTGGTGAGGGGGCGGTGGGGTTGATGGGGGGGGTTTGTGGGTGGTGAGGGGGCGGTGGGGATGATGGGGGGGGATTTGTGGGTGGTGAGGGGGCAGTGGGGATGGTGGGGGGGGTTTGTGGCTGGTGAGGGGACGGTGGGGATGGTGGGGGGGGGGTTTGTGGGTGGTGAGGGGGCAGTTGTGATGGGTGGGGTTTGTGGGTGGTGAGGGGGCGGTGGGGATGGTGGGGGGGGGTTTGTGGGTGGTGAGGGGGCAGTGGGGATGGGTGGGGTTTGTGGGTGGTGAGGGGGCGGTGGGGATGGTGGGGGGGGGGTTTGTGGGTGGTGAGGGGGCGGTGGGGATGGTGGGGGGGGTTTGTGGGTGGTGAGGGGGCGGTGGGGATGGTGGGGGGGTTTGTGGGTGGTGAGGGGACAGTGGGGATGGTGGGGGGGGGTTTGTGGGTGGTGAGGGGGCAGTGGGGATGGTGGGGGGGGTTTGTGGGTGGTGAGGGGGCGGGGGGATGGGTGGGGTTTGTGGGTGGTGAGGGGGCAGTGGGAATGGGTGGGGTTTGTGGGTGGTGAGGGGGCGGTGGGGATGATGGGGGGGGGGTTTGTGGGTGGTGAGGGGGCGGTGGGGATGATGGGGGGGGTTTGTGGGTGGTGAGGGGGCAGTGGGGATGATGGGGGGGGTTTGTGGGTGGTGAGGGGGCAGTGGGGATGATGGGGGGGGGGTTTGTGGGTGGTGAGGGGGCAGTGGGGATGATGGGGGGGGGTTTGTGGATGGTGAGGGGGCAGTGGGGATGATGGGGGGGGGGCCTTTTATGGGGTTTTACAAAGTGTCCAGCCAGGAAAATGATGGTTAAACTGTTTGTAGTTGAGTGTCGGAGAACACACATGGTACACACATGGTACACACATGGTACACACATGGTACACACATGGTAGAGAGCGGCAGCCATTAGAACAGAAACCAAGTCAGAAGGAGGGCAAATGTTTTCTTTATTCATACATGGGATGTGGGTGGCGCTGACCCTGCTAGAGTCCGAGACGTTAGTGAAGGAAAACGTGGGAGCTATCAGAGATGAAGAAGGGAACCTGTGTGTCGATGCAGCGGCTGTGGGAAGGGTTTAAATTAATATTTTGTCTCCGTGTTTACAAAGGATATGGAAGATGCAGATATAGTCGTCCGGGAGGAACACAGAGAGATATAGGATGGGGTAATCATACAGTGATAGGAAGTACTTGAAGGGTTGAAAGCCTTAAAAGTTGATAAGTTGCCAGGGCCAGATGGATTGTTTTCAAGGCTACTGAAGGTCAGGGAGGAGATAGCAGATGCGCTGAGGATGATTTTCCAATCTGCACTAGATACAGGGTGATATGTTTGGCAGGTAGGTTCGATGTGGGCTGCACTCGATGCAGGGAAGCTGGAAACAGACGTCTAACACTGGAGAAGATCCAACACTGTTTTATTCAACGATAGAACTGATCTTCATATTCAGCTGTGGGCCGACACTATACTGAACTGACTGGAGACCTTGTAGTAGCCTGACCAGACTTACTAGCTATCGCATGGTGTTTGCACTGTGCTAGCTCGTGGACTCTGACTGTCTCAGTAGCTGGGTCCCGAGAGAGCAGGAAACCTAGTGCCCTCTGGCTTTATAGTGGTGGTGTCCTGTCTGGTGATTGGCTGCACTGTGCTGTGTGCTCACTGGTCATCCTATGTGTCAATCACTGCCTGTCTGCATCTCGTTATATACATGAGTGGATATTATGACACAGGGGAGGTCCCGGAGGACTGGGGAAATGCAAATGTGGTCCCATTGTTTAAAAAGGGATCAAAGGAAATGCCAAACAATTATAGGTCAGTTATTCTTACGTCAGTGGTGGGCAAATTAGTCAAATCAATCCTGAGAGATAGGATTAACTGTCACAGAGAAAGGCAGGAACTAGTCAGGGAGAGTAAACATGGATTTGCTAAAGTAAGGTCTTGCCTCGCAAAAATGGTTGAATTCTGTGAGGAAGTGACAAGAAGGTTTGATGAAGGTAGTGCAGTGGATGTGGTGTACATGGATTTTAGCAAGGCGTTTGACAAAGTACCACATGGCAGTGTTATGGGCGAGGTGTTTTCAGGACCCCAAAATGTATCATGGAGTTCAACCAACCTCTCCCTTTAATGGATTTGGTGCTTTTCCGAGCACACGGCTTGTTCCCTAGGTGTGGGATTACAATTATGGACACGTGGGTTTTTAAATACGAAACACTGTTTATTCCATGAACTCAACGTAACATCTTAAATAAATATTGGATCTCTTAACACCCCTTACTTCAAAGATAACTCAGAAAATATTGCAACAGTAAATAATTCCTTAACATGTTCCTCCAAACTTCCTAGAGACTCAACACCTTTAAACAAAATCACATCAGGTTAAAGGCTTCACTATTATAAGTTTAAATCACCCAAATGATCGAGTGATACTTACATGGCAGACATCACAGTTCACTGGAAACACAGACACACGCCCAGCTCTTTTACTCCAAACTAAACTGCAAAATGGCTGATCTAAAGCCCAGCTCCACCCACTCTCTGACATCACTGTTTTCTTAAAGGTACATTGCTTAAACATCATGTCTTAAAGGTACTCTCACATGACAGCAGATTGGTCAAAAAGAGAAAAGCCCGTGGGAGACAGGGCAGTGCGGCAAACTGGATAAAAAGTTGGCTCAGTAACTGGAAACAAAGAGTAATGGTCGATGGCTGCCCTTGTAATTGGAAAGTTGTTTCAAGTGGGTTTGGTGTTGGGACCCCTGCTATTTGTGCTATGTATTAACGATTTGGACGTGAACGTGGGGAGCACGATTGGGAAATTTGCAGACGACACAAAGAGTAGTGGAGGATAGCTACAATCTCCAGAATGATAGCGATGGATTGGTGGAGCGGGAGATAAAGTGGTAGATGGAATTTAACCCCGAGAAGTGTGAGGTCAGCATTTAGGGAGGTCAGAGTGTTATAGGGAGCAGACAGTAACTGGGAATACGTTATGTGGTTGACTCTGAATTGGCCGAGCCAGACACTTCGTTCAAGGGCAATTAGGACAGACGGTAAATGTCGGCCAACCAGAGACACCCACATCCCGTCAATAAATAAATCAATAATTCTCGGCCTCCTCGGCGGGAACCCTGTAGAGACCTGGAGCTGGAGTTTGGATATTTAGTTCATTCCTGCCACACGTGGTCCCCCCAGAACACATCGGCGAAAGCTGGCTCTTCCATTCTATCGCATCACGACACCTTAATCTCCAAACCCAATAACTTCATCTCTCTATTTCTGTATTGAAATGTTTAGTTGACCCCTCCCCACTCCCAGCTTTTCCGAGGGGAGAGGGGGGGGGGGGTACCGGTTCCAGATTCCCACTCCTCTGGGTCACAAAGACCTTACCCTGAATGGCCTGACTTAAATGGTCATTGGATAGACATATGGACGATAAGGGAATAGTGTAGATGGGCTTTCGAGTGGTTTCACAGGTCGGCGCAACATCGAGGGCCGAAGGGCCTGTACTGCGCTGTAATGTTCTATGTTCTATGTTCTATGTTCTATGTTCTATGTTCTATGACTCCACTTTCCAGCTTCTTTGACCTGGACACAGCCTCCACCAAGTAGTTTCTCTGGAACAACAAGTTTGCGAGGATATAAGTCTCGCCAACGCAATGTGTCCCCACAAGTTGACCCTTTCAGCCCTTGGGACCATTCTGTTTGAACCGGAACTATTCTCCCTCCCAGGCCAATAGCTCCTTCCTGTGGCCTGAAACTGGACACTTGCTCCAGATGGGGGCCTGAGTCACGTTTTAGAGAAACCTCACAGTGACCTCCACCCCTCCGAACCCTCGGGATAAACACTCCAGCATTGTGTTGAGTTACTGAGTGTCCCAGAGTTCCCACGTGGTGCAGGATGCGCAGAATGACGCTGTCCGTTCCCAGCAGCTTTTACTGCTTTGTGCTGAAGTGAGAAGTCTCTCAGAGATTATCACAGAATTTACAGTGCAGAAGGAGGCCACTCGGCCCATCGAGTCTGCACCGGCTCTTGGAAAGAGCACCCTACCCAAGGTCAACACCTCCATCCTATCCCCAGAACCCAGTAGCCCCACCCAACACTAAGGGCAATTTTGGACTCTAAGGGCAATTTATCCTGGCCAATCCACCTAACCTGCACATCTTTGGACTGTGGGAGGAAACCGGAGCACCCGGAGGAAACCCACGCACACACGGGGAGGATGTGCAGACTCCGCACAGACAGTGACCCAAGCCGGAATTGAACCTGGGACCCTGGAGCTGTGAAGCAACTGTGCTAACCACTATGCTACCGTGCTGCTCATGTTTGTGCTTTGTTTACAGTGGGATTTGGTTTGTGACAATCGGAGCCTCAACGAGGCAGCAACAACCATATTCTTCGTGGGAGTGATGCTGGGAGCTCTCCTCTTCGGTTATTTATCAGACAAGTAGGTATTTGCTGGACAACCTCACTGTATTCCCACTCCCTCAGTACTGACTCTCTGACAGTGCGGCACTCCCTCAGTACTGACCCTCTGACAGTGCAGCACTCCCTCAGTACTGACCCTCTGACAGTGCAGCACTCCCTCAGTACTGACCCTCTGACAGTGCAGCACTCCCTCAGTACTGACCCTCTGACAGTGCAGCACTCCCTCAGTACTGACCCTCTGACAGTGCAGCACTCCCTCAGTACTGACCCTCTGACAGTGCAGCACTCCCTCAGTACTGACCATCTGACAGTGCGGCACTCCCTCAGTACTGACCCTCTGACAGTGCAGCACTCCCTCAGTACTGACCCTCTGACAGTGCAGCACTCCCTCAGTACTGACCCTCCGACAGTGGAGCACACCCTCAGTACTGACCATCTGACAGTGCGGCACTCCCTCAGTCCTGACCTTCTGACAGTGCGGCACTCCCTCAGTACTGACCCTCTGACAGTGCGGCGCTCCCTCAGGACTGACCCTCTGACAGTGCAGCGCCCCCTCAGTACTGACCCTCTGACAGTGCAGCACTCACTCAGTACTGACCCACTGACAGTGCAGCACTCCCTCAGTACTGACCCTCTGACAGTGCAGCACTCCCTCAATACTGACCCTCTGACAGTGCGGCACTCCCTCAGTACTGACCCTCTGACAGTGCAGCACTCCCTCAATACTGACCCTCTGACAGTGCGGCACTCCCTCAGTACTGACCCTCTGACAGTGCGGCACTCCCTCAGTACTGACCCTCTGACAGTGCAGCACTCCCTCAGTACTGACCCTCTGACAGTGCAGCACTCCCTCAATACTGACCCTCTGACAGTGCGGCACTCCCTCAGTACTGACCCTCTGACAGTGCGGCACTCCCTCAGTACTGACCCTCTGACAGTGCAGCACTCCCTCAGTACTGACCCTCTGACAGTACAGCACTCCCTCAGTACTGATCCTCTGACAGTGCGGCACTACCTCAGTACTGACCCTCTGACAGTGCGGCACTCCCTCAGTACTGACCCTCTGACAGTGCAGCACTCCCTCAGTACTGACCCTCTGACACTGCGGCACTCCCCCAGTACTGACCCTCTGACAGTGCGGCACTCCCTCAGTACTGACCCTCTGACACTGCGGCACTCCCCCAGTACTGACCCTCTGACAGTGCGGCACTCCCTCAGTACTGACCCTCAGACAGTGCAGCACTCCCTCAGTACTGACCCTCTGACAGTGCGGTGCTCCCTCAGTACTGACCCTCTGACATTGCGGCACTCCCTCAGTACTGACCCTCTGACAGTGCAGCACTCCCTCAGTACTGACCTTCTGACAGTGCAGCTCTCCCTTAGTACTGACCCTCTGACAGCGCGGCACTCCCTCAGTACTGACCCTCTGACAGTGCGGCACTCCCTCAGTACTGACCCTCTGACAGTGCAGCACTCCCTCAGTACTGACCCTCTGACAGTGCAGCTCTCCCTCAGTACTGACCCTCTGACAGTGCGGCGCTCCCTCAGTACTGACCCTCTGACAGTGCGGCACTCCCTCAGTACTGACCCTCTGACAGTGCAGCACTCCCTCAGTACTGACCCTCTGACAGTGCGGTACTCCCTCAGCACTGACCCTCTGACAGTGCAGCACTCCCTCAGTACTGACCCTCTGACAGTGCAGCGCTCCCTCAGCACTGACCCTCTGACAGTGCGGCGATCCCTCAGTACTGACCCTCTGACAGTGCAGCACTCCCTCAGTACTGACCCTCTGATAGTGCAGCACTCCCACAGTACTGACCCTCTGACAGTGCAGCACTCCCTCAGTACTGACCCTCTGACAGTGCAGCGCTCCCTCAGCACTGACTCTCTGACAGTGCAGCGCTCCCTCAGCACTGACCCTCTGACAGTGCGGCGATCCCTCAGTACTGACCCTCTGACAGTGCCGCACTCCCTCAGTACTGACCCTCTGCCAGTGCAGCGCTCCCTCAGTACTGACCCTCTGACAGTGCGGCGCTCCCTCAGTACTGACCCTCTGACAGTGCGGTACTCCCTCAGCACTGACCCTCTGACAGTGCAGCACTCCCTCAGTACTGACCCTCTGACAGTGCAGCACTCCCTCAGTACTGACCCTCTGACAGTGCAGCACTCCCTCAGTACTGACCCTCTGATAGTGCGGCACTCCCTCAGCACTGACCCTCTGACAGTGCAGCACTCCCTCAGTACTCACCCTCTGACAGTGCAGCGCACCCTCAGTACAGACCCTCTGACAGTGCAGCGCTCCCTCAGTACTGGCCCTCTGACAGTGCGGCACTCCCTCAGCACTGACCCTCTGACAGTGCGGCACTCCCTCAGCACTGACCTTCTGAGAGTGCAGCGTTCCCTCAGTAGTGACCCTCTGACAGTGCGGCACTCGCTCAGTACTGACCCTCTGACAGTGCAGCACTCCCTCAGTACTGACCCTCTGACAGTGCAGCACTCCCTCAATACTTACCCTCTGACAGTGCGGCACTCCCTCAGTACTGACCCTCTGACAGTGCAGCACTCCCTCAGTACTGACCCTCTGACAGTGCGGCACTCCCTCAGCACTGACCCTCTGACAGTGCAGCACTCCCTCAGTACTGACCCTCTGACAGTGAAGCGCACCCTCAGTACTGACCCTCTGACAGTGCCGCACTCCCTCAGTACTGACCCTCTGACAGTGCGGCACTTCCTCAGTACTGACCCTCTGACAGTACAGCACTCCCTCAGTACTGACCCTCTGGCAGTGCGGCACTCCCTCAGTACTGACCCTCTGACAGTGCGGCGCTCCCTCAGTACTGACCCTCTGACAGTGCGGCACTTCCTCAGTACTGACCCTCTGACAGTACAGCACTCCCTCAGTACTGACCCTCTGGCAGTGCGGCACTCCCTCAGTACTGACCCTCTGACAGTGCAGCACTCCTTCGGTAGTGACCCTCTGACAGTGCGGCACTCCCTCAGTACAGATCCTCTGACAGTGCAGCACTCCCTCAGTACTGACCCTCTGACAGTGCAGCACTCCCTCAGTACTGACCCTCTGACAGTGCAGCACTCCCTCAGTACTGACCCTCTGACAGTGCAGCACTCCCTCAGTACTGACCCTCTGACAGTGAGCGCTCCCTCAGTACTGACCCGCTGACAGTGCGGCACTCCCTCAGTAATGACCTTCTGACAGTGCAGCACTCCTCAGTACTGACCCTCTGACAGTGCGGCACTCCCTCAGTACTGACCCTCTGACAGTGCAGCGTTCCCTCAGTACTGACCCTCTGACAGTACAGCACTCCCTCAGTACTGACCCTCTGACAGTACAGCACTCCCTCAGTACTGACCCTCTGACAGTGCAGCACTCCTTCGGTAGTGACCCTCTGACAGTGCGGCACTCCCTCAGTACAGATCCTCTGACAGTGCAGCACTCCCTCAGTACTGACCCTCTGACAGTGCAGCACTCCCTCAGTACTGACCATCTGACAGTGAGCGCTCCCTCAGTACTGACCCTCTGACAGTGAGCGCTCCCTCAGTACTGACCCTCTGACAGTGCGGCACTCCCTCAGTAATGACCTTCTGACAGTGCAGCACTCCCTCAGTACTGACCCTCTGACAGTGCAGCACTCCCTCAGTACTGACCCTCTGACAGTGCGGCACTCCCTCAGTACTGACCCTCTGACAGTGCAGCACTCACTCAGTACTGACCCTCTGACAGTGCGGCACTCCCTCAGTACTGACCCTCTGACAGTGTGGCACTCCCTCAGTACTGACCCTCTGACAGTGCAGCACTCCCTCAGTACTGACCCTCTGACAGTGCGGCACTCCCTCAGTACTGACCCTCTGACAGTGCCGCACTTCCTCAGTACTGACCCTCTTACAGTGCAGCGCTCCCTCAGTACTGACACTCTGACAGTGCAGCGCTCCCTCAGTACTGACCCTCTGACAGTGCGGCACTCCCTCAGTACTGACCTTCTGACAGTGCGCCACTCCCTCAGTACTGACCCTCTGACAGTACGGCACTCCCTCAGTACTGACCCACTGACAGTGCGGCACTCCCTCAGTACTGACCCTCTGACAGTGCAGCGTTCCCTCAGTACTGACCCTCTGACAGTGCGGCACTCCCTCAGTACTGACCCTCTGACAGTGCGGCACTCCCTCAGTACTGACCCTCTGACAGTGCGGCACTCTCTCAGTACTGACCCTCTGACAGTGCAGCACTCCCTCAGTACTGACCCTCTGACAGTGCAGCGCTCCCTCAGTACAGACCCTCTGACAGTGCGGCACACCCTCAGTACTGACCCTCTGACAGTGCAGCACTCCCTCAGTACTGACCCTCTGACAGTGCAGCACTCCCTCAGTACAGACCCTCTGACAGTGCAGCACTCCCTCAGTACTGACCCTCTGACAGTACGGCACTCCCTCAGTACTGACACTCTGACAGTGCCGCACTCCCTCAGTACTGACCTTCTGACAGTGCAGCACTCCCTCAGTACAGACCCTCTGACAGTGCAGCGTTCCCTCAGTACTGACCCTCTGACAGTGCGACACTCCCTCAGTACTGACCCTCTGACAGTGCGGCACTCCCTCAGTACTGACCCTCTGACAGTGCGGCACTCCCTCAGTACTGACCCTCCCACAGTGCAGCACTCCCTCAGTACTGACCCTCTGACAGTGCAGCGCACCCTCAGTACTGACCCACTGACAGTGCAGCGTTCCCTCAGTACTGACCCTCTGACAGTGCGGCACTCCCTCAGTACTGACCCTCTGACAGTGCGGCACTCCCTCAGTACTGACCCTCTGACAGTGCAGCACTCCCTCAGTACTGACCCCCTGACAGTGCGGCACTCCTTCAGTACTGACCCTCTGACAGTGCAGCACTCCCTCAATACTGACCCCCTGACAGTGCGGCACTCCTTCAGTACTGACTCTCTGACAGTGCAGCACTCCCTCAGTACTGACCCTCTGACAGTGCAGCACTCCCTCAGTATTGACCCTCTGACAGTGCAGCACTCCCTCAGTACTGACCCTCTGACAGTGCAGCGCTCCCTCAGTACTGACCCTCTGACAGTGCGGCACTCCCTCAGTACTGACCTTCTGACAGTGCGCCACTCCCTCAGTACTGACCCTCTGACAGTACGGCACTCCCTCAGTGCTGACCCTCTGACAGTGCGGCACTCCCTCAGTACTGACCCTCTGACAGTGCAGCGTTCCCTCAGTACTGACCCTCTGACAGTGCGGCACTCCCTCAGTACTGACCCTCTGACAGTGCGCCACTCCCTCAGTACTGACCCTCTGACAGTGCGGCACTCCCTCAGTACTGACCCACTGACAGTGCAGCACTCACTCAGTACTGACCCGCTGACAGTGCCGCAGTTCCTCAGTACTGACCCTCTGACAGTGCAGCACTCCCTCAGTACTGACCCTCTGACAGTGCGGCACTCTCTCAGTACTGACCCTCTGACAGTGAAGCACTCCCTCAGTACTGATCCTCTGACAGTGCAGCACTCCCTCAGTACTGACCCTCTGTCAGTGCAGCACTCCCTCAGCACTGACCTTCTGACAGAGCGGCACTCCCTCAGTACTGACCCTCTGACAGAGCGGCACTCCCTCAGTACTGACCCTCTGACAGTGCGGCACTCCCTCAGTACTGACCCTCTGACAGTGCAGCGCTCCCTCATTACTGACTCTCTGACAGTGCAGCAGTCCCTCAGTACTGACCCTCTGACAGTGCTGCACTCCTTCGGTAGTGACCCTCTGACAGTGCGGCACTCCCTCAGTACTGACCCTCTGACAGTGCAGCGCTCCCTCATTACTGACTCTCTGACAGTGCAGCACTCGCTCAGTACTGACCCTCTGACAGTGCTGCACTCCCTCAGTACTGACCCTCTGACAGTGCGGCACTTCCTCAGTACAGACCCTCTGACAGTGCGGCACTCCCTCAGTACAGACCCTCTGACAGTGCAGCACTCCCTCAGTACTGACCCTCTGACAGTGCGGCACTCCCTCAGTACTGACCCTCTGACAGTGCAGCACTCCCTCAGCACTGACCTTCTGAGAGTGCAGCGTTCCCTCAGTACTGACCCTCTGACAGTGCGGCACTCCCTCAGTCCTCACCCTCCGACAGTGCAGCACTCCCTCAGTACTGACCCTCTGACAGTGCAGCACTCCCTCAGTACTGACCCTCTGACAGTGCAGCACTCCCTCAATACTGACCCTCTGACAGTGCAGCACTCCCTCAATACTGACCCTCTGACAGTGCGGCACTCCCTCAGTACTGACTCTCTGACAGTGCAACGCACCCTCAGTACTGACCCTCTGACAGTGCAGCACTCCCTCAGTATTTACCCTCTGACAGTGCAGCTCTCCCTCAGTACTGACCCTCTGATAGTGCAGCGCTCCCTCAGTACTGACCCTCTGACAGTGCGGCACTCCCTCAGTACTGACCCTCTGACAGTGCGGCACTCCCTCAGTACTGACCCTCTGACAGTACGGCACTCCCTCAGTACTGACCCTCTGACAGTGCAGCGTTCCCTCAGTACTGTCCCTCTGACAGTGCTGCACTCACTCAGTACTGACCCTCTGACAGTGCGGCACTCCCTCAGTACTGACCCTCTGACAGTGCAGCGTTCCCTCAGTACTGACCCTCTGACAGTGCAGCACTCCCTCAGTACTGACCCTCTGACAGTGCCGCACTCCCTCAGTACTGACCCTCTGACAGTGCGGCTCTCCCTCAGTACTGACCCTGCGACAGTGCGGCACTCCTTCAGTACTGACCCTCCGACAGTGCAGCACTCCCTCAGTACTGACCCTCTGACAGTGCAGCACTCCCTCAATACTGACCCCCTGACAGTGCGGCACTCCCTCAGTACTGACCCTCTGACAGTGCAGCACTCACTCAGTATTGACCCTCTGACAGTGCGGCACTCCCTCAGTACTGACTCTCTGACAGTGCAGCACTCCCTCAGTACTGACCCTCTGACAGTGCAGCACTCCCTCAGTACTGACCCTCTGACAGTGCAGCACTCCCTCAGTACTGACCCTCTGACAGTGCAGCACTCCCTCAGTACTGACCCTCTGACAGTGCGGCACTCCCTCAGTACTGACGCTCTGACAGTGCGGCACTCCCTCAGTACTGACCCTCTGACAGAGCGGCACTCCCTCAGTACTGACCCTCTGACAGTGCGGCACACCCTCAGTACTAACCTTCTGACAGTGCAGCACTCCCTCAGTACAGACCCTCTGACAGTGCAGCACTCCCTCAGTACTGACCCTCTGACAGTGCGGCACTCCCTCAGTACTGACCCTCTGACAGTGCGGCACTCCCTCAGTACTGACCCTTTGACAGTGCGGCACTCCCTCAGTACTGACCCTCTGACAGTGCAGCACTCCCTCAGTACTGACCCTCTGACAGTGCGGCACTCCCTCAGTACTGACCCTCTGACAGTGCGGCACTCCCTCAGTACTGACCCTCTGACAGTGCGGCACTCCCTCAGTACTGACCCTCTGACAGTGCGGCACACCCTCAGTACTGACCTTCTGACAGTGCAGCACTCCCTCAGTACAGACCCTCTGACAGTGCAGCGTTCCCTCAGTACTGACCCTCTGACAGTGCGGCACTCCCTCAGTACTGACCCTCTGACAGTGCAGCAGTCCCTCAGTCCTCACCCTCCGACAGTGCAGCACTCCCTCAGTACTGACCCTCTGACAGTGCAGCACTCCCTCAATACTGACCCCCTGACAGTGCGGCACTCCCTCAGTACTGACCCTCTGACAGTGCAGCACTCACTCAGTATTGACCCTCTGACAGTGCAGCACTCCCTCAGTACTGACCCTCTGACAGTGCAGCGCTCCCTCAGTACTGACCCTCTGACAGTGCAGCACTCCCTCAGTACTGACCCCCTGACAGTGCGGCACTCCCTCAGTACTGACCCTCTGACAGTGCAGCACTCCCTCAGTACTGACCCTCTGACAGTGCAGCACTCACTCAGTATTGACCCTCTGACAGTGCAGCACTCACTCAGTATTGACCCTCTGACAGTGCAGCACTCCCTCAGTTCTGACCCTCTGACAGTGCAGCACTCACTCAGTATTGACCCTCTGACAGTGCAGCACTCCCTCAGTACTGACCCTCTGACAGTGCAGCACTCCCTCAGTACTGACCCTCTGACAGTGCGGCACTCCCTCAGTACTGACCCTCTGACAGTGCAGCGTTCCCTCAGTACTGACCCTCTGACAGTGCGGCACTCCCTCAGTACTGACCCTCTGACAGTATGGCACTCCCTTAGTACTGACCCACTGACAGTGCAGCACTCACTCAGTACTGACCCTCTGACAGTGCAGCACTCCCTCAGTATTTACCCTCTGACAGTGCAGCACTCCCTCAGTACTGACCCTCTGATAGTGCAGCGCTCCCTCAGTACTGACCCTCTGACAGTGCGGCACTCCCTCAGTACTGACCCTCTGACAGTGCGGCACTCCCTCAGTACTGACCCTCTGACAGTACGGCACTCCCTCAGTACTGACCCTCTGACAGTGCAGCGTTCCCTCAGTACTGTCCCTCTGACAGTGCAGCACTCACTCAGTACTGACCCTCTGACAGTGCGGCACTCCCTCAGTACTGACCCTCTGACAGTGCAGCGTTCCCTCAGTACTGACCCTCTGACAGTGCAGCACTCCCTCAGTACTGACCCTCTGACAGTGCCGCACTCCCTCAGTACTGACCCTCTGACAGTGCGGCTCTCCCTCAGTACTGACCCTCCGACAGTGCGGCACTCCTTCAGTACTGACCCTCTGACAGTGCGGCACTCCCTCAGTACTGACTCTCTGACAGTGCAGCACTCCCTCAGTACTGACCCTCTGACAGTGCAGCACTCCCTCAGTACTGACCCTCTGACAGTGCAGCACTCCCTCAGTACTGACCCTCTGACAGTGCAGCACTCCCTCAGTACTGACCCTCTGACAGTGCGGCACTCCCTCAGTACTGACCCTCTGACAGTGCAGCGCTCCCTCAGTACTGACCCTCTGACAGTGCGGCACTCCCTCAGTACTGACCTTCTGACAGTGCGCCACTCCCTCAGTACTGACCCTCTGACAGTACGGCACTCCCTCAGTGCTGACCCTCTGACAGTGCGGCACTCCCTCAGTACTGACCCTCTGACAGTGCAGCGTTCCCTCAGTACTGACCCTCTGACAGTGCGGCACTCCCTCAGTACTGACCCTCTGACAGTGCGCCACTCCCTCAGTACTGACCCTCTGACAGTGCGGCACTCCCTCAGTACTGACCCACTGACAGTGCAGCACTCACTCAGTACTGACCCGCTGACAGTGCCGCAGTTCCTCAGTACTGACCCTCTGACAGTGCAGCACTCCCTCAGTACTGACCCTCTGACAGTGCGGCACTCTCTCAGTACTGACCCTCTGACAGTGAAGCACTCCCTCAGTACTGATCCTCTGACAGTGCAGCACTCCCTCAGTACTGACCCTCTGTCAGTGCAGCACTCCCTCAGCACTGACCTTCTGACAGAGCGGCACTCCCTCAGTACTGACCCTCTGACAGAGCGGCACTCCCTCAGTACTGACCCTCTGACAGTGCGGCACTCCCTCAGTACTGACCCTCTGACAGTGCAGCGCTCCCTCATTACTGACTCTCTGACAGTGCAGCAGTCCCTCAGTACTGACCCTCTGACAGTGCTGCACTCCTTCGGTAGTGACCCTCTGACAGTGCGGCACTCCCTCAGTACTGACCCTCTGACAGTGCAGCGCTCCCTCATTACTGACTCTCTGACAGTGCAGCACTCGCTCAGTACTGACCCTCTGACAGTGCTGCACTCCCTCAGTACTGACCCTCTGACAGTGCGGCACTTCCTCAGTACAGACCCTCTGACAGTGCGGCACTCCCTCAGTACAGACCCTCTGACAGTGCAGCACTCCCTCAGTACTGACCCTCTGACAGTGCGGCACTCCCTCAGTACTGACCCTCTGACAGTGCAGCACTCCCTCAGCACTGACCTTCTGAGAGTGCAGCGTTCCCTCAGTACTGACCCTCTGACAGTGCGGCACTCCCTCAGTCCTCACCCTCCGACAGTGCAGCACTCCCTCAGTACTGACCCTCTGACAGTGCAGCACTCCCTCAGTACTGACCCTCTGACAGTGCAGCACTCCCTCAATACTGACCCTCTGACAGTGCAGCACTCCCTCAATACTGACCCTCTGACAGTGCGGCACTCCCTCAGTACTGACTCTCTGACAGTGCAACGCACCCTCAGTACTGACCCTCTGACAGTGCAGCACTCCCTCAGTATTTACCCTCTGACAGTGCAGCTCTCCCTCAGTACTGACCCTCTGATAGTGCAGCGCTCCCTCAGTACTGACCCTCTGACAGTGCGGCACTCCCTCAGTACTGACCCTCTGACAGTGCGGCACTCCCTCAGTACTGACCCTCTGACAGTACGGCACTCCCTCAGTACTGACCCTCTGACAGTGCAGCGTTCCCTCAGTACTGTCCCTCTGACAGTGCTGCACTCACTCAGTACTGACCCTCTGACAGTGCGGCACTCCCTCAGTACTGACCCTCTGACAGTGCAGCGTTCCCTCAGTACTGACCCTCTGACAGTGCAGCACTCCCTCAGTACTGACCCTCTGACAGTGCCGCACTCCCTCAGTACTGACCCTCTGACAGTGCGGCTCTCCCTCAGTACTGACCCTGCGACAGTGCGGCACTCCTTCAGTACTGACCCTCCGACAGTGCAGCACTCCCTCAGTACTGACCCTCTGACAGTGCAGCACTCCCTCAATACTGACCCCCTGACAGTGCGGCACTCCCTCAGTACTGACCCTCTGACAGTGCAGCACTCACTCAGTATTGACCCTCTGACAGTGCGGCACTCCCTCAGTACTGACTCTCTGACAGTGCAGCACTCCCTCAGTACTGACCCTCTGACAGTGCAGCACTCCCTCAGTACTGACCCTCTGACAGTGCAGCACTCCCTCAGTACTGACCCTCTGACAGTGCAGCACTCCCTCAGTACTGACCCTCTGACAGTGCGGCACTCCCTCAGTACTGACGCTCTGACAGTGCGGCACTCCCTCAGTACTGACCCTCTGACAGAGCGGCACTCCCTCAGTACTGACCCTCTGACAGTGCGGCACACCCTCAGTACTAACCTTCTGACAGTGCAGCACTCCCTCAGTACAGACCCTCTGACAGTGCAGCACTCCCTCAGTACTGACCCTCTGACAGTGCGGCACTCCCTCAGTACTGACCCTCTGACAGTGCGGCACTCCCTCAGTACTGACCCTTTGACAGTGCGGCACTCCCTCAGTACTGACCCTCTGACAGTGCAGCACTCCCTCAGTACTGACCCTCTGACAGTGCGGCACTCCCTCAGTACTGACCCTCTGACAGTGCGGCACTCCCTCAGTACTGACCCTCTGACAGTGCGGCACTCCCTCAGTACTGACCCTCTGACAGTGCGGCACACCCTCAGTACTGACCTTCTGACAGTGCAGCACTCCCTCAGTACAGACCCTCTGACAGTGCAGCGTTCCCTCAGTACTGACCCTCTGACAGTGCGGCACTCCCTCAGTACTGACCCTCTGACAGTGCAGCAGTCCCTCAGTCCTCACCCTCCGACAGTGCAGCACTCCCTCAGTACTGACCCTCTGACAGTGCAGCACTCCCTCAATACTGACCCCCTGACAGTGCGGCACTCCCTCAGTACTGACCCTCTGACAGTGCAGCACTCACTCAGTATTGACCCTCTGACAGTGCAGCACTCCCTCAGTACTGACCCTCTGACAGTGCAGCGCTCCCTCAGTACTGACCCTCTGACAGTGCAGCACTCCCTCAGTACTGACCCCCTGACAGTGCGGCACTCCCTCAGTACTGACCCTCTGACAGTGCAGCACTCCCTCAGTACTGACCCTCTGACAGTGCAGCACTCACTCAGTATTGACCCTCTGACAGTGCAGCACTCACTCAGTATTGACCCTCTGACAGTGCAGCACTCCCTCAGTTCTGACCCTCTGACAGTGCAGCACTCACTCAGTATTGACCCTCTGACAGTGCAGCACTCCCTCAGTACTGACCCTCTGACAGTGCAGCACTCCCTCAGTACTGACCCTCTGACAGTGCGGCACTCCCTCAGTACTGACCCTCTGACAGTGCAGCGTTCCCTCAGTACTGACCCTCTGACAGTGCGGCACTCCCTCAGTACTGACCCTCTGACAGTATGGCACTCCCTTAGTACTGACCCACTGACAGTGCAGCACTCACTCAGTACTGACCCTCTGACAGTGCAGCACTCCCTCAGTATTTACCCTCTGACAGTGCAGCACTCCCTCAGTACTGACCCTCTGATAGTGCAGCGCTCCCTCAGTACTGACCCTCTGACAGTGCGGCACTCCCTCAGTACTGACCCTCTGACAGTGCGGCACTCCCTCAGTACTGACCCTCTGACAGTACGGCACTCCCTCAGTACTGACCCTCTGACAGTGCAGCGTTCCCTCAGTACTGTCCCTCTGACAGTGCAGCACTCACTCAGTACTGACCCTCTGACAGTGCGGCACTCCCTCAGTACTGACCCTCTGACAGTGCAGCGTTCCCTCAGTACTGACCCTCTGACAGTGCAGCACTCCCTCAGTACTGACCCTCTGACAGTGCCGCACTCCCTCAGTACTGACCCTCTGACAGTGCGGCTCTCCCTCAGTACTGACCCTCCGACAGTGCGGCACTCCTTCAGTACTGACCCTCTGACAGTGCGGCACTCCCTCAGTACTGACTCTCTGACAGTGCAGCACTCCCTCAGTACTGACCCTCTGACAGTGCAGCACTCCCTCAGTACTGACCCTCTGACAGTGCAGCACTCCCTCAGTACTGACCCTCTGACAGTGCAGCACTCCCTCAGTACTGACCCTCTGACAGTGCGGCACTCCCTCAGTACTGACCCTCTGACAGTGCGGCACACCCTCAGTACTGACCTTCTGACAGTGCAGCACTCCCTCAGTACAGACCCTCTGACAGTGCAGCACTCCCTCAGTACTGACCCTCTGACAGTGCGGCACTCCCTCAGTACTGACCCTCTGACAGTGCGGCACTCCCTCAGTACTGACCCTCTGACAGTGCGGCACTCCCTCAGTACTGACCCTCTGACAGTGCAGCACTCCCTCAGTACTGACCCTCTGACAGTGCGGCACTCCCTCAGTACTGACCCTCTGACAGTGCGGCACTCCCTCAGTACTGACCCTCTGACAGTGCGGCACTCCCTCAGTACTGACCCTCTGACAGTGCGGCACACCCTCAGTACTGACCTTCTGACAGTGCAGCACTCCCTCAGTACAGACCCTCTGACAGTGCAGCGTTCCCTCAGTACTGACCCTCTGACAGTGCGGCACTCCCTCAGTCCTCACCCTCCGACAGTGCAGCACTCCCTCAGTACTGACCCTCTGACAGTGCAGCACTCCCTCAATACTGACCCTCTGACAGTGCAGCACTCCCTCAGTACTGACCCTCTGACAGTGCAGCACTCCCTCAGTACTGACCCTCTGACAGTGCAGCACTCACTCAGTATTGACCCTCTGACAGTGCAGCACTCCCTCAGTACTGACCCTCTGACAGTGCAGCACTCCCTCAGTACTGACCCTCTGACAGTGCAGCACTCACTCAGTATTGACCCTCTGACAGTGCAGCACTCCCTCAGTACTGACCCTCTGACAGTGCAGCACTCCCTCAGTACTGACCCTCTGACAGTGCGGCACTCCCTCAGTACTGACCCTCTGACAGTGCAGCGTTCCCTCAGTACTGACCCTCTGACAGTGCGGCACTCCCTCAGTACTGACCCTCTGACAGTATGGCACTCCCTCAGTACTGACCCACTGACAGTGCAGCACTCACTCAGTACTGACCCTCTGACAGTGCAGCACTCCCTCAGTATTTACCCTCTGACAGTGCAGCACTCCCTCAGTACTGACCCTCTGATAGTGCAGCGCTCCCTCAGTACTGACCCTCTGACAGTGCGGCACTCCCTCAGTACTGACCCTCTGACAGTGCGGCACTCCCTCAGTACTGACCCTCTGACAGTACGGCACTCCCTCAGTACTGACCCTCTGACAGTGCAGCGTTCCCTCAGTACTGTCCCTCTGACAGTGCAGCACTCACTCAGTACTGACCCTCTGACAGTGCGGCACTCCCTCAGTACTGACCCTCTGACAGTGCAGCGTTCCCTCAGTACTGACCCTCTGACAGTGCGGCACTCCCTCAGTACTGACCCTCTGACAGTGCGGGACTCCCTCAGTACTGACCCTCTGACAGTGCAGGTCTCCCTCAGTACTGACTCTCTGACAGTGCGGCACACCGTCAGTACTGACCCTCTGACAGTGCAGCACTCCCTCAGCACTGTCCTTCTGACAGTGCAGTGTTCCCTCAGGAGTGACCCTCTGACAGTGCGGCACTCCCTCAGTACTGACCCTCTGACAGTGCAGCACTCCCTCAGTACTGACCCTCTGACAGTGCGGCACTCCCTCAGTACTGACCCTCTGAGAGTGCGGCACTCCCTCAGTACTGACTCTCTGACAGTGCGGCACTCCCTGAGTACAGACCCTCTGACAGTGCGGCACTCCCTCAGTACTGACCCTCTGACAGTGCAGCACTCCCTCAGTACTGACCCTCTGACAGTGCAGCACTCCCTCAGTACTGACCCTCTGACAGTGCGGCTCTCCCTCAGTACTGACCCTCCGACATAGAATCATAGAAGTTTACAGCATGGAAACAGGCCCTTCGGCCCAACCAGTCCATGCCGCCCAGTTTTTACCATTAAGCTAGTCCCAGTTGCCGCACTTGGCCCATAACCCTCTATACCCATCTTACCCATGTAACCATCTAAATGCTTTTTATAAGACACAATTGTACCCGCCTCTACTACTACCTCTGGCAGCCCATTCCAGACACTCACTACCCTCTGAGTGAAGAAATTGCCCCTCTGGGCCCTTCTGAATCTCTCCCCTCTCACCTTAAACCTATGCCCTCTAGTTTTAGACTCCCCTACCTTTGGGAAAAGATGTTGACTATCTACCTTATCTATGCCCCTCATTATTTTATAGACCTCTATAAGATCACCCCTAAGCCTCCTACGCTCCAGGGAAAAAAGTCCCAGTCTATCCAGCCTTATAACTCAAACCATCAAGTCCCGGCAACATCCTAGTAAATCTTTTCTGCACTCTTTCTAGTTTAATAATATCCTTTCTATAATAGGGTGACCAGAACTGCACACAGTATTCCAAGTGTGGCCGTACCAATATCTTGTACAACTTCAACAAGACGTCCCAACTCCTGTATTCAATGTTCAGACCAATGAAACCAAGCATGCCGAATGCCTTCTTCACCACCCTGTCCACCTGCGACTCCACCTTCAAGGAGCTATGAACCTGTACTCCTAGATCTCTTTGTTCTATAACTCTCCCCAACGCCATACCATTAACTGAGTAGGTCCTGGCCTGATTCGATCTGCCAAAATGCATCACCTCACATTTATCTAAATTAAACTCCATCTGCCATTCGTCGGCCCACTGGCCTAATTGATCAAGATCCCGTTGCAATCCTAGATAACCTTCTTCACTATCCACTGTGCCACCAATCTTGGTGTCATCTGCAAACTTACTAACCATGCCTCCTAAATTCTCATCCAAGTCATTAATATAAATCACAAATAACAGTGGACCCAGCACCGATCCCTGAGGCACACCACTGGTCACAGGCCTCCAGTTTGAAAAACAACCCTCTACAACCACCCTCTGCCTTCTGTCGTCCAGCCAATTTTGAATCCAATTGGCAACCTCACCCTGGATCCCGTGAGCTTTAACCTTCTGCAACAACCTACCATGCGGTACCTTGTCAAAGGCTTTGCTAAAGTCCATGTAGACAACGTCTACTGCACTGCCCTCATCTACCTTCTTGGTCACTCCCTCAAAAAACTCAATCAAATTTGTGAGACATGATTTTCCACGCAAAAAGCCATGCTGACTGCCCCGAATCAGTCCTTGCCTCTCTAAATGCTTGTAGATCCTGTCTCTCAGAATACCTTCTAGCAACTTACCTACTACAGACGTTAGGCTCACCGGTCTGTAGTTCCCAGGCTTTCCTGGGAATCGTCAGTGGGCCCCGACAATGGGTTAGGATCGAGGCCGCGTCATCTACATGCGCCAGGCCTTGTCGCCGCGTAAAGGCGGCGCCGCATAACTGGCGTCCCACGCGCATGCGTGGTTGCTGTCCTCTCCGAGTCCGCCCCGCAAGAAGATGGGGCCGCGGAAGGAAGGAGGTCCTCCTTCAGAGAGGACGGCCCGACGATCGGTGGGCACCGATCGCGGGCCACCCCACATTTGAGGCGCTCCCTCAGTACTGACCCTCTGACAGTGCAGCACTCCTTCAGTACTGACCCTCTGACAGTGCGGCACTCCCTCAGTACTGACCCTCTGACAGTGCAGCACTCCCTCAATACTGACCCTCTGACAGTGCGGCACTCCTTCAGTACTGACCCTCTGACAGTGCGGCACTCCCTCAGTACTGACCCTCTGACAGTGCGGCACTCCTTCAGTACTGACCCTCTGACAGTGCGGCACTCCTTCAGTACTGACCCTCTGACAGTGCGGTACTCCTTCAGTACTGACCCTCTGACAGTGCGGCACTCCTTCAGTACTGACCCTCTGACAGTGCGGCACTCCCTCAGTACTGACCCTCTGACAGTGCAGCACTCCCTCAGTACTGACCCTCTGACAGTGCAGCACTCCCTCAGTACTGACCCTCTGACAGTGCGGCACTCCCTCAGTACTGACCCTCTGACAGTGCAGCACTCTCTCAATACTGACCCTCTGACAGTGCGGCACTCCCTCAGTACTGACAATCTGACAGTGCAGCACTCCCTCAGTACTGACCCTCTGACAGTGCGGCACTCCCTCAGTACTGACCCTCTGACAGTGCGGCTCTCCCTCAGTACTGACCCTCTGACAGTGCAGCACTCTCTCAATACTGACCCTCTGACAGTGCGGCACTCCCTCAGTATTGACTCACTCTTCCAACTTCTTCCATCGGGCAGGAGATACAGAAGTCTGAGAACACGCACGAACAGACTCAAAAACAGCTTCTTCCCCACTGTCACCAGACTCCTAAATGACCCTGGTATGGACTGACCTCATTAACACTACACCCTGTATGCTTCACCCGATGACGGTGTTATGTAGTTACATTGTGTACCTTGTGTTGCCCTATTATGTATTTTCTTTTATTCCCTTTTCTTCTCATGTACTTAATGATCTGTTGAGCTGCTCGCAGAAAAATACTTTTCACTGTACCTCGGTACATGTGACAACAAACAAATCCAACCCCAAATCCAAACTCCCTGAATCGATCCAAGTCCCTGTGTAGCCTCCTTACGTCCTCTTCACAATTTACTGTCCTACCTATCTTTGCGTCGTCAGTCAATTTCACAACCAGACCTCCCTGCCCTTCATCCAAGTCATTTATATAAATTGTAAAAGTTGAGGACCCAGCACTGATCCACTAATCACACCCTGCCGACCAGGAAAGACCCATTTCTCCCTGCTCTCTTTCCTGTTACCTAGCCAATCTTCAATCCACGTCAATATGTTACCCCCTACACCAAGAGCTTTTATTTCCCACAATAACTTTTGATGTGGCACCTTATCAAATGACTTCTGTAAATCTCAGTACAGCACATCCACCGGTTCCCCTTTACCCACATGTGACTCTGTCACAGAACTCCAATAAACTGGTCAAACCTGATTTCCCTTTCACAAAACCATGTTGACTCTGCCCGATTACCTTGAAATCCCCTTTTCTAACATCTTTAATGATGCCTTCTAACATTTATCCGATGGCGATACTAAGCTAACTTGGCTAATGACAGCAGGCCTGTGGATTCCAGCTGTCTACCCCAGGAATCAGCTCCAGGGCCGGATCACAGCTCAATGATCTCGCCGGAGATCTGTAGCTGGTTTGGGGTTAAAGGTCCTGGGCGGGATTCTCCACCCCCACGCCGAAGTGGCCACGCTATCGCGAACGCCGTCGAGGTCCACGACGGCGCGAAACGGCCCCGATCCCTGACGATTCAGGCCCCGACAATGGCCCAGGATCGAGGCCGCGTCATCTACATGCGCCAGGCCTTGTCGCCCGCGTAAAGGCGGCGCCGCATAACTGGCGTCACCCGCGCATGCGTGGTTGCCGTCCTCTCCGAGTCCGCCCCGCAAGAAGATGGGGCCACGGAAGGAAGGAGGTCCTCCTTCAGAGAGGACGGCCCGACGATCGGTGGGCACCGATCGCGGGCCACCCCACATTTGAGGTACCCCCCGGTGCAGGATCCCCCCCCCCCACCCCCGCAGGCCGCCCCCCCCCCCAGCGTTCCCGCGCTGTTCCCGACGGCAGCGACCAGGTGTGGACGGCGCCGGGGGGAACCCGCCGTTTTGGCCTGGCCGCTCGGCCCATCCGGGCCTGAGAATAGCGGGGGTGCCGGAGAATCGCCATTTTGGAACCGGCCCGTTCCCACCGCTCGGGAGAATCGCGGGAGGGCGTCGGACCGGCGTCCCCTGAAATTTTGGCGGCCCAGGCGATTCTCCCAACCGGCGCGGGAGTGGAGAATTGCGCCCCCTGGGTCTGAGCCTCACAAACTCTTCTGTTTATTCCTGTAGGTTTGGCCGCAGGAGAATGCTTCTGCTTGCTTTACTGTGCACTGCTTTATTTGGAATGCTGTCGTCCTTCTCCACCTCATACCTGATGTTTGCTGTGACCAGATTCCTCTGTGGTGTGGGGTTAACTGGGATGTCTATCATCTCCATCATTCTGAGTGAGCACCGTAAACCTGAATGACCAATGAATGTGCGGCTGACTACATCCAACAACTGAGGCAGTGCGACAGCCTAGAATCCAACTCAGTGTCGACAGAGTAATCCTGCAGGACGGCAGAGACTGACCAACTCTACATCGGGTGACAGAGAGCGAACAGAGGGAGAGAGAAACCAGAGAGAGGGAGAGAGAGAGAGGCCAGAGAGAGAGAGAGAGAGTGAGAGAGATAGAGTGTCCAGAGAGAGAGAGAGACCAGGGGGTGAGTGACCAGGGAGAGAGTGACCAGGGAGAGAGAGACCAGCGAGAGAGAGACCAGGGAGAGAGTGACCAGGGAGAGAGTGATCAGGGAGAGAGAGACCAGGGAGAGAGTGACCAGGGAGAGAGAGACCAGGGAGAGAGAGACCAGGGAGAGAGTGACCAGGGAGAGAGAGACCAGGGAGAGAGAGACCAGGGAGAGAGTGACCAGGGAGTGAGTGACCAGGGAGAGAGAGACCAGGGAGAGAGAGACCAGGGAGAGAGAGACCAGGGAGAGAGTGACCAGGGAGCGAGAGAGAGAGACCAGAGAGAGAGTGACCAGGGAGAGAGTGATCAGGGAGAGAGAGACCAGGGAGAGAGAGAGACCAGGGAGAGAGAGAGACCAGGGAGAGAGAGAGACCAGGGAGAGAGTGACCAGGGAGAGAGTGACCAGGGAGAGAGAGACCAGGGAGAGAGAGAGGCCAGGGAGCGAGTGACCAGGGAGAGAGAGAACAGGGAGAGAGAGAGACCAGGGAGAGACAGACAAGAGAGAGAGTGACCAGGGAGGGAGTGATCAGGGAGAGAGAGACCAGGGAGAGAGAGACCAGGGAGAGAGAGACCAGGGAGAGAGTGACCAGGGAGCGAGAGAGAGAGACTCGGGAGAGAGAGAGACCAGGGAGAGACAGACAAGAGAGAGAGTGACCAGGGAGGGAGTGATCAGGGAGAGAGTGACCAGGGAGAGAGAGACCAGGGAGAGAGAGACCAGGGAGAGAGTGACCAGGGAGCGAGAGAGAGAGACTCGGGAGAGAGAGAGACCAGAGAGAGAGTGACCAGGGAGAGAGTGATCAGGGAAAGAGAGACCAGGGAGAGAGAGACCAGGTAGAGAGTGACCAGGGAGAGAGTGACCAGGGAGAGAGAGACCAGCAAGAGAGAGAGACCAGGGAGAGAGTGACCAGGGAGAGAGTGACCAGGGAGAGAGTGACCAGGGAGAGAGAGACCAGGGAGAGAGTGACCAGGGAGAGAGAGACCACGGAGAGAGTGACCAGGGAGAGAGTGACCAGGGAGAGAGAGACAAGGGAGAGAGAGACAAGGGAGAGAGAGACCAGGGAGAGAGAGACCAGGGAGAGAGAGACCAGGGAGAGAGTGACCAGGGAGAGAGTGACCAGGGAGAGAGAGACCAGGGAGAGAGTGACCAGGGAGAGAGAGACCAGGGGAAGAGTGTCCAGGGAGAGAGAGACCAGAGAGAGAGAGACCAGGGAGAGGGAGACCAGAGAGAGAGAGACCAGGGAGAGAGTGACCAGCGAGAGAGAGACCAGGGAGAGAGTGACCAGGGAGAGAGAGACCAGGGAGAGAGGGACCAGGGAGAGAGTGACCAGGTAGAGAGTGACCAGGGATAGAGTGACCAGGGAGAGAGGGACCAGGGAGAGAGTGACCAGGTAGAGAGTGACCAGGGAGAGAGAGACCAGGGAGAGAGTGACCAGGGAGAGAGGGCCAGGGAGAGAGTGACCAGGTAGAGAGTGACCAGGGAGAGAGAGACCAGGGAGAGAGAGAGACCAGGGAGAGAGTGACCCGGGAGAGAGTGACCAGGGAGAGAGTGACCAGGGAGAGAGTGACCAGGGAGAGAGTGACCAGGGAGAGAGAGACCAGGGAGAGAGTGACCAGGGAGAGAGAGACCAGGGAGAGAGAGACCAGGGAGAGAGTGACCAGGGAGTGAGTGACCAGGGAGAGAGAGACCAGGGAGAGAGAGACCAGGGAGAGAGTGACCAGGCAGAGAGTGAGCACGGAGAGACAGACCAGGGAGAGAGTGACCAGGGAGAGAGAGACCAGGGAGAGAGAGACCAGGGAGAGAGTGACCAGGGAGAGAGAGACCAGGGAGAGAGTGACCAGGGAGAGAGAGAGAGTGACCAGGGAGAGAGAGACCAGGGTGAGAGAGACCAGGGAGTGAGTGACCAGGGAGAGAGTGACCAGGGAGAGAGAGACCAGGGAGAGAGAGAGACCAGGGAGAGAGTGACCAGGGAGCGAGAGAGAGAGACTCGGGAGAGAGAGAGACCAGAGAGAGAGTGACCAGGGAGAGAGTGACCAGGGAGAGAGTGATCAGGGAGAGACCAGGGAGAGAGAGACCAGGGAGAGAGAACCAGAGAGAGAGAGACCAGGGAGAGAGAGACCAGGGAGAGAGTGACCAGGGAGAGAGAGACCAGAGAGAGAGACCAGGGAAAGATTGACCAGAGAGAGAGAGACCAGGGAGAGATTGACCTGGGAGAGAGAGACCAGAGAGAGAGTGACCAGGGAGAGAGTGACCAGGGAGAGAGAGACCAGGGAGAGGGAGAGACCAGGGAGAGAGAGACCAGGGAGAGAGAGACCAGGGAGAGGGAGAGACCTGGGAGAGAGAGACCAGAGAGAGAGTGACCAGGGAGAGAGTGACCAGGGAGAGAGTGACCAGGGAGAGAGAGACCAGGGAGAGAGAGACCAGGGAGAGAGTGACCTGGGAGAGAGTAAACAGGGAGAGAGAGACCAGAGAGAGAGTGTCCAGGGAGAGAGAGGCCAGGGAGAGAGAGACCAGGGCGAGAGTGACCAGGGAGAGAGTGACCAGGGAGTGAGTGACCAGGGAGAGAGTGACCAGGGTGAGAGTGACCAGGGAGAGAGAGACCAGAGAGAGAAACCAGGGAGAGAGAGACCAGGGAGAGAGAGACCAGGGAGAGAGAGACCAGGGAGAGAGAACCAGAGAGAGAGAGACCAGGGAGAGAGAGACCAGGGAGAGAGAGACCAGGGAGAGAGTGACCAGGGAGAGAGAGACCAGAGAGAGAGACCAGGGAAAGATTGACCAAGGAGAGAGAGACCAGGGAGAGAGGGACCAGGGTGAGAGAGACCAGGGATAGAGAGACCAGGGAGGGGAGAGAGAGACCAGGGAGAGAGAGACCAGGGAGCGAGAGACCAGGGAGAGAGGGACCAGGGCGAGAGTGACCAGGGAGAGAGAGACCAGGGAGAGAGAGACCAGGGAGAGAGAGACCAGGGAGAGAATGACCAGGGAGAGAGAGACCAGGGAGGAGGAGACCAGATGAGAGTGACCAGGGAGAGAGAGACCAGGGAGAGAATGACCTGGGAGAGAGAGACCAGGGAGAGAGGGACCAGGGAGAGAGTGGCCAGGTAGAGAGTGACCAGGGAGAGAGAGACCAGGGAGAGAGAGAGACCAGGGAGAGAGTGACCCGGGAGAGAGTGATCAGGGAGAGAGAGAGACCAGGGAGAGAGAGACCAGGGAGAGAGTGACCAGGGAGAGAGAGACCAGGGAGAGAGAGAGACCAGGGAGAGAGAGACCAGGGAGAGAGAGACCAGGGAGAGAGTGACCAGGGAGAGAGAGACCAGGTAGAGAGAGACCAGGGAGAGAGTGACCAGGGAGTGAGTGACCAGGGAGAGAGAGACCAGGGAGAGAGTGACCAGTGAGAGAGTGGCCAGGGAGAGCGAGTGACCAGGGAGAGAGAGATCAGGGAGAGAGTGACCAGGGAGAGAGAGACCAGGGAGAGAGAGACCAGGGAGAGAGTGACCAGGGAGAGAGAGAACAGGGGGAGAGTGACCAGGGAGCGAGTGACCAGGGAGAGAGAGACCAGAGAGAGTGACCAGAGAGAGAGAGCGACCAGGGAGAGAGAGACCAGGGAGAGAGAGACCAGGGGGAGAGTGACCAGGGAGCGAGTGACCAGGGAGAGAGAGACCAGGGAGAGAGAGAGACCAGAGAGAGAGAGACCAGGGAGAGAGTGACCAGAGAGAGAGTGACCAGAGAGAGAGTGACCAGAGAGAGAGTGACCAGCGAGAGAGAGACCAAGGAGAGAGTGACCAGAGAGAGAGTGACCAGGGAGAGAGAGACCAGGGAGAGAGAGACCAGGGGGAGAGTGACCAGGGAGCGAGTGACCAGGGAGAGAGAGACCATAGAGAGTGACCAGAGAGAGAGAGAGACCAGGGAGAGAGAGACCAGGGAGAGAGAGACCAGGCGGAGAGTGACCAGGGAGCGAGTGACCAGGGAGAGAGAGACCAGGGAGAGAGAGACCAGGGAGAGAGAGAGACCAGAGAGAGAGAGACCAGAGAGAGAGTGACCAGGGAGAGAGTGACCAGAGAGAGAGAGACCAGGGAGAGAGTGACCAGAGAGAGAGTGACCAGAGAGAGAGTGACCAGCGAGAGAGAGACCAGGGAGAGAGTGACCAGGGAGCGAGTGACCAGGGAGAGAGAGACCAGAGAGAGAGTGACCAGGGAGCGAGTGACCAGGGAGAGAGAGACCAGGGAGAGAGAGAGACCAGAGAGAGAGAGACCAGGGAGAGCGTGACCAGGGAGAGAGTGACCAGGGGGAGAGTGACCAGGGAGAGAGAGACCAGGGAGAGAGTGACCAGGGGGAGAGTGACCAGGGAGAGTGTGACCAGGGAGAGAGAGACCAGGGAGAGAGTGACCAGGGAGAGAGTGACCAGGGAGAGAGTGACCAGGGAGTGAGTGACCAGGGAGAGAGAGACCAGGGAGAGAGAGACCAGGGAGAGAGTGAGCACGGAGAGACAGACCAGAGAGTGAGTGACAAGGGAGAGAGTGACCAGCGAGAGAGAGATCAGAGAGAGAGTGACCAGGGAGAGAGAGAACAGGGAGAGAGAGAGACCAGGGAGAGAGTGACGAGGGAGAGAGTGACCAGGGAGAGAGAGACCAGGGAGAGAGTGACCAGGGAGAGAAAAACCAGGGGGATAGTGTCCAGGGAGAGAGAGACCAGAGAGAGAGAGACCAGGGAGAGAGAGACCAGAGAGAGAGAGACCAGGGAGAGATGGACCAGGGAGAGAGAGACCAGAGAGAGAGTGACCAGGGAGCGAGTGACCAGGGAGAGAGAGACCAGGGAGAGAGAGAGACCAGAGAGAGAGTGACCAGGGAGAGAGTGACCACGGAGAGACAGTCCAGAGAGAGAGTGACCAGAGAGAGAGTGACCAGGGAGAGAGAGACCAGGGAGAGAGTGACCAGGGACAGAGAGACCAGGGAGAGAGTGACCAGAGAGAGAGTGACCAGGGAGAGAGTGACCACGGAGAGACAGACCAGAGAGAGAGTGACCAGAGAGAGAGTGACCAGGGAGAGAGAGACCAGGGAGAGAGTGACCAGGGAGAGAGAGAGAGTGACCAGGGAGAGAGAGACCAGGGTGAGAGAGACCAGGGAGTGAGTGACCAGGGAGAGAGTGACCAGGGAGAGAGAGACCAGGAAGAGAGAGAGACCAGGGAGAGAGTGACCAGTGAGCGAGAGAGAGAGACTCGGGAGAGAGAGAGACCAGAGAGAGAGTGACCAGGGAGAGAGTGATCAGGGAGAGACCAGGGAGAGAGAGACCAGGGAGAGAGAGACCAGGGAGAGAGAACCAGAGAGAGAGAGACCAGGGAGAGAGAGACCAGGGAGAGAGAGACCAGGGAGAGAGTGACCAGGGAGAGAGAGACCAGAGAGAGAGACCAGGGAAAGATTGACCAAGGAGAGAGAGACCAGGGAGAGAGGAACCAGGGTGAGAGAGGCCAGGGATAGAGTGACCAGGGAGGGGAGAGAGAGACCAGGGAGAGAGAGACCAGGGAGAGAGAGACCAGAGAGAGAGAGACCAGGGAGAGATTGACCAGGGAGAGAGAGACCAGAGAGAGAGTGACCAGGGAGAGAGTGACCAGGGAGAGAGAGACCAGGGAGAGGGAGAGACCAGGGAGAGAGTGACCAGGGAGAGAGAGACCAGGGAGAGAGAGACCAGGGAGAGAGTGACCTGGGAGAGAGTAAACAGGGAGAGAGAGACCAGAGAGAGAGTGTCCAGGGAGAGAGAGGCCAGGGAGAGAGAGACCAGGGAGAGAGTGACCAGGGAGAGAGTGACCAGGGAGTGAGTGACCAGGGAGAGAGTGACCAGGGTGAGAGTGACCAGGGAGAGTGAGACCAGAGAGAGAGACCAGGGAGAGAGAGACCAGGGAGAGAGAGACCAGGGAGAGAGAACCAGAGAGAGAGAGACCAGGAAGAGAGAGACCAGGGAGAGAGAGACCAGGGAGAGAGAGACCAGGGAGAGAGGGACCAGGGTGAGAGAGACCAGGGATAGAGAGTCCAGTGAGGGGAGAGAGAGACCAGGGAGCGAGAGACGAGGGAGAGAGGGACCAGGGCGAGAGTGACCAGGGAGAGAGAGACCAGGGAGAGAGTGACCAGGGAGATTGGGACCAGGGTGAGAGAGACCAGGGATAGAGAGACCAGGGAGAGAGGGACCAGGGCGAGAGTGACCAGGGAGAGAGAGACCAGGGAGAGAGAGAGACCAGGGAGAGAGAGAGACCAGGGAGAGAATGACCAGGGAGAGAGAGACCAGGGAGGAGGAGACCAGATGAGAGTGTCCAGGGAGAGTGAGACCAGGGAGAGTGAGACCAGGGAGAGAATGACCAGGGAGAGAGAGACCAGGGAGAGAGTGACCAGGGAGAGAGAGACCAGGGAGAGAGAGACCAGGGAGAGAGTGACCAGGGAGAGAGTGACCAGGGAGAGAGTGACCAGGGAGAGAGTGACCAGGGAGAGAGAGACCAGGGAGAGAGTGACCAGGGAGAGAGTGGCCAGGGAGAGAGAGAGACCAGGGAGAGAGTGACCAGGGAGAGAGAGATCAGGGAGAGAGTGACCAGGGAGAGAGAGAGACCAGGGAGAGAGAGAGACCAGGGAGAGAGTGACCAGGGAGAGAGTGGCCAGGGAGAGAGAGAGACCAGGGAGAGAGTGACCAGGGAGAGAGAGATCAGGGAGAGAGTGACCAGGGAGAGAGAGAGACCAGGGAGAGAGAGAGACCAGGGAGAGAGTGACCAGGGAGAGAGAGACCAGGGAGAGAGTGACCAGGGAGAGAGTGGCCAGGGAGAGCGAGTGACCAGGGAGAGAGAGATCAGGGAGAGAGTGACCAGGGAGAGAGAGACCAGGGAGAGAGAGACCAGGGAGAGAGTGACCAGGGAGAGAGAGACCAGGGAGAGAGAGACCAGGGGGAGAGTGACCAGGGAGCGAGTGACCAGGGAGAGAGAGACCAGAGAGAGGGACCAGAGAGAGAGAGAGACCAGGGAGAGAGAGACCAGGGAGAGAGAGACCAGGGGGAGAGTGACCAGGGAGCGAGTGACCAGGGAGAGAGAGACCAGGGAGAGAGAGAGACCAGAGAGAGAGAGACCAGGGAGAGAGTGACCAGGAAGAGAGTGACCAGAGAGAGAGTGACCAGAGAGAGAGTGACCAAGGAGAGAGTGACCAAGGAGAGAGTGACCAGAGAGAGAGTGACCAGGGAGAGAGAGACCAGGGAGAGAGAGACCAGGGGGAGAGTGACCAGGGAGCGAGTGACCAGGGAGAGAGAGACCAGAGAGAGTGACCAGAGAGAGAGAGAGACCAGGGAGAGAGAGACCAGGGAGAGAGAGACCAGGCGGAGAGTGACCAGGGAGCGAGTGACCAGGGAGAGAGAGACCAGGGAGAGAGAGACCAGGGAGAGAGAGAGACAAGAGAGAGAGAGACCAGGGAGAGAGTGACCAGGGAGAGAGTGACCAGAGAGAGAGAGACCAGGGAGAGAGTGACCAGAGAGAGAGTGACCAGAGAGAGAGTGACCAGCGAGAGAGAGACGAGGGAGAGAGTGACCAGGGAGCGAGTGACCAGGGAGAGAGAGACCAGAGAGAGAGTGACCAGGGAGCGAGTGACCAGGGAGAGAGAGACCAGGGAGAGAGAGAGACCAGAGAGAGAGAGACCAGGGAGAGAGTGACCAGGGAGAGAGTGACCAGGGGGAGAGTGACCAGGGAGAGAGAGACCAGGGAGAGAGTGACCAGGGAGAGAGTGACCACGGGGAGAGTGACCAGGGAGAGTGTGACCAGGGAGAGAGAGACCAGGGAGAGAGTGACCAGGGAGAGAGTGACCAGGGAGAGAGAGACCAGGGAGAGAGAGAGACCAGAGAGAGAGACCAGGGAGCGAGTGACCAGGGAGAGAGAGACCAGAGAGAGAGTGACCAGGGAGCGAGTGACCAGGGAGAGAGAGACCAGGGAGAGAGAGAGACCAGAGAGAGAGTGAATAGGGAGCGAGTGACCAGGGAGAGAAAGACCAGAGAGAGAGTGACCAGGGAGCGAGTGACCAGGGAGAGAGAGACCAGGGAGAGAGAGAGACCAGAGAGAGAGTGACCAGGGAGAGAGTGACCACGGAGAGACAGACCAGAGAGAGAGTGACCAGAGAGAGATTGACCAGGGAGAGAGAGACCAGGGAGAGAGTGACCAGGGACAGAGAGACCAGGGAGAGAGTGACCAGAGAGAGAGTGACCAGGGAGATAGTGACCACGGAGAGACAGACCAGAGAGAGAGTGACCAGAGAGAGAGTGACCAGGGAGAGAGAGACCAGGGAGAGAGTGACCAGGGAGAGAGAGAGAGTGACCAGGGAGAGAGAGACCAGGGTGAGAGAGACCAGGGAGTGAGTGACCAGGGAGAGAGTGACCAGGGAGAGAGAGACCATGAAGAGAGAGAGACCAGGGAGAGAGTGACCAGGGAGCGAGAGAGAGAGACTAGGGAGAGAGAGAGACCAGAGAGAGAGTGACCAGGGAGAGAGTGATCAGGGAGAGACCAGGGAGAGAGAAACCAGGGAGAGAGAGACCAGGGAGAGAGAACCAGAGAGAGAGAGACCAGGGAGAGAGAGACCAGGGAGAGAGAGACGAGGGAGAGAGTGACCAGGGAGAGAGAGACCAGAGAGAGAGACCAGGGAAAGATTGACCAAGGAGAGAGAGACCAGGGAGAGAGGAACCAGGGTGAGAGAGGCCAGGGATAGAGAGACCAGGGAGGGGAGAGAGAGACCAGGGAGAGAGAGACCAGGGAGAGAGAGACCAGAGAGAGAGAGACCAGGGAGAGATTGACCAGGGAGAGAGAGACCAGAGAGAGAGTGACCAGGGAGAGAGTGACCAGGGAGAGAGAGACCAGGGAGAGGGCGAGACCAGGGAGAGAGTGACCAGGGAGAGAGTGACCAGGGAGAGAGAGACCAGGGAGAGAGTGACCTGGGAGAGAGTAAACAGGGAGAGAGAGACCAGAGAGAGAGTGTCCAGGGAGAGAGAGGCCAGGGAGAGAGAGACCAGGGAGAGAGTGACCAGGGAGAGAGTGACCAGGGAGTGAGTGACCAGGGAGAGAGTGACCAGGGTGAGAGTGACCAGGGAGAGAGAGACCAGAGAGAGAAACCAGGGAGAGAGAGACCAGGGAGAGAGAGACTAGGGAGAGAGAGACCAGGGAGAGAGAACCAGAGAGAGAGAGACCAGGGAGAGAGAGACCAGGGAGAGAATGACCAGGGAGAGAGTGACCAGGGAGAGAGAGACCAGGGAGCGAGAGACCAGGGAGCGAGGGACCAGGGCGAGAGTGACCAGGGAGAGAGAGACCAGGGAGAGAGAGACCAGCGAGAGAGAGACCAGGTAGAGAGTGACCAGGGAGAGAGAGACCAGGGAGAGAGAGAAACCAGCTAGAGAGAGAGACCAGGGAGAGAGTGACCCGGGAGAGAGTGACCAGGGAGAGAGTGACCAGGGAGAGACTGACCAGGGAGAGAGTGACCAGGGAGAGAGAGACCAGGGAGAGAGTGACCAGGGAGAGAGAGACCAGGGAGAGAGAGACCAGGGAGAGAGTGACCAGGGAGTGAGTGACCAGGGAGAGAGAGACCAGGGAGAGAGTGACCAGGGAGAGAGAGACCAGGGAGAGAGTGAGCACGGAGAGACAGACCAGAGAGTGAGTGACCAGGGAGAGAGTGACCAGCGAGAGAGAGATCAGAGAGAGAGTGACCAGGGAGAGAGAGAACAGGGAGAGAGAGAGACCAGGGAGAGAGTGACGAAGGAGAGAGTGACCAGGGAGAGAGAGACCAGGGAGAGAGTGACCAGGGCGAGAAAAACCAGGGGGAGAGTGTCCAGGGAGAGAGAGACCAGAGAGAGAGAGACCAGGGAGAGAGAGACCAGAGAGAGAGAGACCAGGGAGAGATGGACCAGGGAGAGAGAGACCAGAGAGAGAGTGACCAGGGAGCGAGTGACCAGGGAGAGAGAGACCAGGGAGAGAGTGACCACGGAGAGACAGACAAGAGAGAGAGTGACCAGAGAGAGAGTGACCAGGGAGAGAGAGACCAGGGAGAGAGTGACCAGGGAGAGAGAGAGAGTGACCAGGGAGAGAGAGACCAGGGTGAGAGAGACCAGGGAGTGAGTGACCAGGGAGAGAGTGACCAGGGAGAGAGAGACCAGGGAGAGAGAGAGACCAGGGAGAGAGTGACCAGGGAGCGAGAGAGAGAGACTCGGGAGAGAGAGAGAGACCAGAGAGAGAGTGACCAGGGAGAGAGTGATCAGGGAGAGAGAGTCCAGGGAGAGAGAGACCAGGGAGAGAGAGACCAGGGAGAGAGAACCAGAGAGAGAGAGACCAGGGAGAGAGAGACCAGAGCGAGAGTGACCAGAGCGAGAGTGACCAGAGAGAGAGAGAGAGAGGCCAGGGAGAGAGAGACCAGGGTGAGAGAGACCAGAGAGAGAGATACCAGAGAGAGGGTGACCAGGGAGAGAGAGACCAGGGAGAGAGTGACCAGTGAGAGAGAGAGACCCGGGAGAGAGAGACCAGGGAGAGAGAGACTAGGGAGAGAGAGACCAGGGAGAGAGAGACCAGGGAGAGAGAGACCAGAGAGTGAGTGACCAGGGAGAGGGAGACCAGAGAGAGAGATACCAGAGAGAGGGTGACCAGGGAGAGAGAGACCAGGGAGAGAGACCAGGGAGATAGTGACCAGAGAGAGAGTGACCAGGGAGAGAGAGAGAGAGACCAGGGAGAGAGAGACCAGGGAGAGGGAGACCAGAGAGAGAGATACCAGAGAGAGGGTGACCAGGGAGAGAGAGACCAGGGAGAGAGACCAGGGAGAGAGTGACCAGCGAGAGAGGGAGACCAGGGAGAGAGAGACCAGAGCGTGAGTGACCAGAGAGAGAGTGACCAGGGAGAGAGAGAGAGAGACCAGGGAGAGAGAGACCAGGGTGAGAGAGACCAGAGAGAGAGAGACCAGAGAGAGCGTGACCAGGGAGAGAGGGACCAGGGAGAGACAGATGAGGGAGAGAGAGACCAGGGAGAGAGAGAGACCAGGGAGAGAGAGAACAGAGAGAGAGTGACAAGGGAGGGATAGACCTGGGAGAGAGTGACCAGGGAGAGAGAGACCAGGGAGAGAGAGACCAGGGAGAGAGAGACCAGGGAGAGAGAGACCAGAGAGAGAGATACCAGAGAGAGGGTGACCAGGGAGAGAGAGACCAGGGAGAGAGAGACCAGGGAGAGAGAGACCAGGGAGTGAGAGACCAGAGCGAGAGTGACCAGAGAGAGAGTGATCAGGGAGAGAGAGAGAGAGACCAGGGAGAGAGAGAGACCAGGCAGAGAGAGACCAGAGAGAGAGATACCAGAGAGAGGGTGACCAGGGAGAGAGAGACCAGGGAGAGAGAGACCAGGGAGAGAGTGACCAGGGAGAGAGTGACCAGGGAGAGAGAGACCAAGGATAGAGTGACCAGGGAGAGAGAGACCAGGGGGAGAGTGTCCAGGGAGAGAGAGACCAGAGAGAGAGAGACCAGGGAGAGGGAGACCAGAGAGAGAGAGATCAGGGAGAGAGTGACCACGGAGAGACAGACCAGGGAGAGAGTGACCAGCGAGAGAGAGACCAGGTAGAGAGTGACCAGGGAGAGAGAGACCAGGGAGAGAGACCAGCTAGAGAGAGAGACCAGGGAGAGAGTGACCCGGGAGAGAGTGACCAGGGAGAGAGTGACCAGGGAGAGAGTGACCAGGGAGAGAGTGACCAGGGAGAGAGAGACCAGGGAGAGAGTGACCAGGGAGAGAGAGACCAGGGAGAGAGAGACCAGGGAGAGAGTGACCAGGGAGTGAGTGACCAGGGAGAGAGTGACCAGGGAGAGAGAGACCAGGGAGAGAGTGACCAGGGAGAGAGAGACCAGGGAGAGAGTGAGCACGGAGAGACAGACCAGAGAGTGAGTGACCAGGGAGAGAGTGACCAGCGAGAGAGAGATCAGAGAGAGAGTGACCAGGGAGAGAGAGAACAGGGAGAGAGAGAGACCAGGGAAAGAGTGACGAAGGAGAGAGTGACCAGGGAGAGAGAGACCAGGGAGAGAGTGACCAGGGAGAGAAAAACCAGGGGGAGAGTGTCCAGGGAGAGAGAGACCAGGGAGAGAGAGAGACCAGGGAGAGAGTGACCAGGGAGAGAGAGACCAGGGAGAGAGTGACCAGGGAGAGAGAGACCAGGGAGAGAGTGACCAGGGAGAGAGTGACCAGCGAGAGAGAGACCAGGGAGAGAGTGACCAGGGAGAGAGTGACCAGGGAGAGAGTGACCAGGGAGAGAAAGACCAGGGAGAGAGAGAGGCCAGGGAGCGAGTGACCAGGGAGAGAGAGACCAGGGAGAGAGAGAGACCAGGGAGAGACAGACAAGAGAGAGAGTGACCAGGGGGGGAGTGATCAGGGAGAGAGTTACCAGGGAGAGAGAGATCAGGGAGAGAGAGACCAGGGGGAGAGTGACCAGGGAGCGAGAGAGAGAGACTCGGGAGAGACCAGAGAGAGAGTGACCAGGGAGAGAGTGATCAGGGAAAGAGAGACCATGGAGAGAGAGACCAGAGAGAGGGTGACCAGGGAGAGAGAGACCAGGGAGAGAGACCAGGGAGAGAGTGACCAGCGAGAGAGGGAGACCAGGGAGAGAGAGACCAGAGCGTGAGTGACCAGAGAGAGAGTGACCAGGGAGAGAGAGAGAGAGACCAGGGAGAGAGAGACCAGGGTGAGAGAGACCAGAGAGAGAGAGACCAGAGAGAGCGTGACCAGGGAGAGAGGGACCAGGGAGAGACAGATGAGGGAGAGAGAGACCAGGGAGAGAGAGAGACCAGGGAGAGAGAGAACAGAGAGAGAGTGACAAGGGAGGGATAGACCTGGGAGAGAGTGACCAGGGAGAGAGAGACCAGGGAGAGAGAGACCAGGGAGAGAGAGACCAGGGAGAGAGAGACCAGAGAGAGAGATACCAGAGAGAGGGTGACCAGGGAGAGAGAGACCAGGGAGAGAGAGACCAGGGAGAGAGAGACCAGGGAGTGAGAGACCAGAGCGAGAGTGACCAGAGAGAGAGTGATCAGGGAGAGAGAGAGAGAGACCAGGGAGAGAGAGAGACCAGGCAGAGAGAGACCAGAGAGAGAGATACCAGAGAGAGGGTGACCAGGGAGAGAGAGACCAGGGAGAGAGAGACCAGGGAGAGAGTGACCAGGGAGAGAGTGACCAGGGAGAGAGAGACCAAGGATAGAGTGACCAGGGAGAGAGAGACCAGGGGGAGAGTGTCCAGGGAGAGAGAGACCAGAGAGAGAGAGACCAGGGAGAGGGAGACCAGAGAGAGAGAGATCAGGGAGAGAGTGACCACGGAGAGACAGACCAGGGAGAGAGTGACCAGCGAGAGAGAGACCAGGTAGAGAGTGACCAGGGAGAGAGAGACCAGGGAGAGAGAGAGACCAGCTAGAGAGAGAGACCAGGGAGAGAGTGACCCGGGAGAGAGTGACCAGGGAGAGAGTGACCAGGGAGAGAGTGACCAGGGAGAGAGTGACCAGGGAGAGAGAGACCAGGGAGAGAGTGACCAGGGAGAGAGAGACCAGGGAGAGAGAGACCAGGGAGAGAGTGACCAGGGAGTGAGTGACCAGGGAGAGAGTGACCAGGGAGAGAGAGACCAGGGAGAGAGTGACCAGGGAGAGAGAGACCAGGGAGAGAGTGAGCACGGAGAGACAGACCAGAGAGTGAGTGACCAGGGAGAGAGTGACCAGCGAGAGAGAGATCAGAGAGAGAGTGACCAGGGAGAGAGAGAACAGGGAGAGAGAGAGACCAGGGAGAGAGTGACGAAGGAGAGAGTGACCAGGGAGAGAGAGACCAGGGAGAGAGTGACCAGGGAGAGAAAAACCAGGGGGAGAGTGTCCAGGGAGAGAGAGACCAGGGAGAGAGAGAGACCAGGGAGAGAGTGACCAGGGAGAGAGAGACCAGGGAGAGAGTGACCAGGGAGAGAGAGACCAGGGAGAGAGTGACCAGGGAGAGAGTGACCAGCGAGAGAGAGACCAGGGAGAGAGTGACCAGGGAGAGAGTGACCAGGGAGAGAGTGACCAGGGAGAGAAAGACCAGGGAGAGAGAGAGGCCAGGGAGCGAGTGACCAGGGAGAGAGAGACCAGGGAGAGAGAGAGACCAGGGAGAGACAGACAAGAGAGAGAGTGACCAGGGGGGGAGTGATCAGGGAGAGAGTGACCAGAGAGAGAGTGACCAGGGAGAGAGTGACCAGGGAGAGAGTGACCAGGGAGAGAAAGACCAGGGAGAGAGAGAGGCCAGGGAGCGAGTGACCAGGGAGAGAGAGACCAGGGAGAGAGAGAGACCAGGGAGAGACAGACAAGAGAGAGAGTGACCAGGGGGGGGAGTGACCAGGGAGAGAGAGACCAGAGAGAGAGTGACCAGGGAGAGAGTGATCAGGGAAAGAGAGACCATGGAGAGAGAGACCAGGGAGAGAGTGACCAGGGAGAGAGTGACCAGGGAGAGAGTGACCAGGGAGAGAGTGACCAGGGAGAGAGTGACCAGGGAGAGAGTGACCAGGGAGCGAGAGAGAGAGACTCGGGAGAGAGAGAGACCAGAGAGAGAGTGACCAGGGAGAGAGTGACCAGGGAAAGAGAGACCATGGAGAGAGAGACCAGGGAGAGAGTGACCAGGGAGAGAGAGACCAGGGAGAGAGAGAGACCAGGGAGAGAGTGACCAGGGAGAGAGAGACCAGGGAGAGAGAGACGAGGGAGAGAGTGACCAGGGCGAGAGTGACCAGGGAGAGAGAGACCAGGGAGAGAGAGAGACCAGGGAGAGAGTGACCAATGAGAGAGAGACCAGGGAGAGAGAGAGACCAGGGAGAGAGTGACCAGGGAGAGAGAGACCAGGGAGAGAGTGACCAGGGAGAGAGAGACCAGGGAGAGAGTGACCAGGGAGAGATTGACCAGGGAGAGAGAGACAAGGGAGAGAGAGACAAGGGAGAGAGAGACCCGGGAGTGAGTGACCAGGGAGAGAGAGACCAGGGAGAGAGAGACCAGGGAGAGAGTGACCAGGGAGAGAGTGACCAGGGAGAGAGAGACCAGGGATAGAGTGACCAGGGAGAAAGAGACCAGGGGGAGAGTGTCCAGGGAGAGAGAGACCAGAGAGAGAGAGACCAGGGAGAGGGAGACCAGAGAGAGAGAGATCAGGGAGAGAGTGACCACGGAGAGACAGACCAGGGAGAGAGTGACCAGCGAGAGAGAGACCAGGTAGAGAGTGACCAGGGAGAGAGAGACCAGGGAGAGGGAGACCAGAGAGAGAGAGATCAGGGAGAGAGTGACCACGGAGAGACAGACCAGGGAGAGAGTGACCAGCGAGAGAGAGACCAGGTAGAGAGTGACCAGCGAGAGAGAGACCAGGTAGAGAGTGACCAGAGAGAGAGAGATCAGGGAGAGAGTGACCACGGAGAGACAGACCAGGGAGAGAGTGACCAGCGAGAGAGAGACCAGGTAGAGAGTGACCAGGGAGAGAGAGAAACCAGCTAGAGAGAGAGACCAGGGAGATAGTGACCCGGGAGAGAGTGACCAGGGAGAGAGTGACCAGGGAGAGAGTGACCAGGGAGAGAGTGACCAGGGAGAGAGAGACCAGGGAGAGAGTGACCAGGCAGAGAGAGACCAGGGAGAGAGAGACCACGGAGAGAGTGACCAGGGAGTGAGTGACCAGGGAGAGAGAGACCAGGGAGAGAGTGACCAGGGAGAGAGAGACCAGGGAGAGAGTGAGCACGGAGAGACAGACCAGAGAGTGAGTGACCAGGGAGAGAAAAACCAGGGGGAGAGTGTCCAGGGAGAGAGAGACCAGAGAGAGAGAGACCAGGGAGAGAGAGACCAGAGAGAGAGAGACCAGGGAGAGAGAGACCAGAGAGAGAGTGACCAGGGAGTGAGTGACCAGGGAGAGAGAGTCCAGGGAGAGAGTGACCACGGAGAGACAGACAAGAGAGAGAGTGACCAGAGAGAGAGTGACCAGGGAGAGAGAGACCAGGGAGAGAGTGACCAGGGAGAGAGAGAGAGTGACCAGGGAGAGAGAGACCAGGGTGAGAGAGACCAGGGAGTGAGTGACCAGGGAGAGAGTGACCAGGGAGAGGGAGACCAGGGAGAGAGAGAGACCAGGGAGAGAGTGACCAGGGAGCGAGAGAGAGAGACTCGGGAGAGAGAGAGACCAGAGAGAGAGTGACCAGGGAGAGAGTGATCAGGGAGAGAGAGACCAGGGAGAGAGAGACCTGGGAGAGAGAGACCAGGGCGAGAGAACCAGAGAGAGAGAGACCAGGGATGAGAGACCAGGGAGAGAGAGACCAGAGCGAGAGTGACCAGAGAGAGAGTGATCAGGGAGAGAGAGAGAGAGGCCAGGGAGAGAGAGACCAGGGAGAGAGAGACCCGAGAGAGAGATACCAGAGAGAGGGTGACCAGGGAGAGAGAGACCAGGGAGAGAGTGACCAGGGAGAGAGAGAGACCCGGGAGAGAGAGACCAGGGAGAGAGAGACTAGGGAGAGAGAGACCAGGGAGAGAGAGACCAGGGAGAGAGAGACCAGAGAGTGAGTGACCAGGGAGAGGGAGACCAGAGAGAGAGATACCAGAGAGAGGGTGACCAGGGAGAGAGAGACCAGGGAGAGAGACCAGGGAGATAGTGACCAGAGAGAGAGTGACCAGGGAGAGAGAGAGAGAGACCAGGGAGAGAGAGACCAGGGAGAGGGAGACCAGAGAGAGAGATACCAGAGAGAGGGTGACCAGGGAGAGAGAGACCAGGGAGAGAGACCAGGGAGAGAGTGACCAGCGAGAGAGAGAGACCAGGGAGAGAGAGACCAGAGCGTGAGTGACCAGAGAGAGAGTGACCAGGGAGAGAGAGAGAGAGACCAGGGAGAGAGAGACCAGGGTGAGAGAGACCAGAGAGAGAGAGACCAGAGAGAGCGTGACCAGGGAGAGAGGGACCAGGGAGAGACAGATGAGGGAGAGAGAGACCAGGGAGAGAGAGAGACCAGGGAGAGAGAGAACAGAGAGAGAGTGACAAGGGAGGGATAGACCTGGGAGAGAGTGACCAGGGAGAGAGAGACCAGGGAGAGAGAGACCAGGGAGAGAGAGACCAGGGAGAGAGAGACCAGAGAGAGAGATACCAGAGAGAGGGTGACCAGGGAGAGAGAGACCAGGGAGAGAGAGACCAGGGAGAGAGAGACCAGGGAGAGAGAGACCAGAGCGAGAGTGACCAGAGAGAGAGTGATCAGGGAGAGAGAGAGAGAGACCAGGGAGAGAGAGAGACCAGGCAGAGAGAGACCAGAGAGAGAGATACCAGAGAGAGGGTGACCAGGGAGAGAGAGACCAGGGAGCGAGAGACCAGGGAGAGAGAGACCAGGGAGAGAGAGAGACCAGGGAGAGAGAGACCAGGGAGAGAGAGACCAGCGAGAGAGAGTGACAAGGGAGGGATAGTCCTGGGAGAGAGTGACCAGGGAGAGAGAGACCAGCGAGAGAGTGACCAGGGAGAGGGAGACCAGGGAGAGAGTGACCAAGGAGAGAGTGACCAGGGAGAGAGAGAGACCAGGGAGAGAGTGACAAGGGAAAGAGTGACCAGGGAAAGAGAGACCAGGGAGAGACAGACCAGGGAGAGAGAGCCCAGAGAGAGAGTGACCAGGGAGAGAATGACCAGAGAGAGAGTGCCCAGGGAGAGAGAGACCAGGGAGAGAGAGACCAGGGAGAGAGTGACCAGGGAGAGAGTGACCAGGCAGAGAGAGACCAGGGAGAGAGTGACCAGGGAGAGAGAGACCAGGGGGAGAGTGTCCAGGGAGAGAGTGACCAGGGAGAGAGAGACCAGGGAGAGAGTGACCAGGGAGAGAGAGAGAGTGACCAGGGAGAGAGAGACCAGGGTGAGAGAGACCAGGGAGTGAGTGACCAGGGAGAGAGTGACCAGGGAGAGAGAGACCAGGGAGAGAGAGAGACCAGGGAGAGAGTGACCAGGGAGCGAGAGAGAGAGACTCGGGAGAGAGAGAGACCAGAGAGAGAGTGACCAGGGAGAGAGTGATCAGGGAGAGAGAGACCAGGGAGAGAGAGACCAGGGAGAGAGAGACCAGGGCGAGAGAACCAGAGAGAGAGAGACCAGGGATGAGAGACCAGGGAGAGAGAGACCAGAGCGAGAGTGACCAGAGAGAGAGTGATCAGGGAGAGAGAGAGAGAGGCCAGGGAGAGAGAGACCAGGGAGAGAGAGACCCGAGAGAGAGATACCAGAGAGAGGGTGACCAGGGAGAGAGAGACCAGGGAGAGAGTGACCAGGGAGAGAGAGAGACCCGGGAGAGAGAGACTAGGGAGAGAGAGACTAGGGAGAGAGAGACCAGGGAGAGAGAGACCAGGGAGAGAGAGACCAGAGAGTGAGTGACCAGGGAGAGGGAGACCAGAGAGAGAGATACCAGAGAGAGGGTGACCAGGGAGAGAGAGACCAGGGAGAGAGACCAGGGAGATAGTGACCAGAGAGAGAGTGACCAGGGAGAGAGAGAGAGAGACCAGGGAGAGAGAGACCAGGGAGAGGGAGACCAGAGAGAGAGATACCAGAGAGAGGGTGACCAGGGAGAGAGAGACCAGGGAGAGAGACCAGGGAGAGAGTGACCAGCGAGAGAGAGAGAGAGACCAGGGAGAGAGAGACCAGAGCGTGAGTGACCAGAGAGAGAGTGACCAGGGAGAGAGAGAGAGAGACCAGGGAGAGAGAGACCAGGGTGAGAGAGACCAGAGAGAGAGAGACCAGAGAGAGCGTGACCAGGGAGAGAGGGACCAGGGAGAGACAGATGAGGGAGAGAGAGACCAGGGAGAGAGAGAGACCAGGGAGAGAGAGAACAGAGAGAGAGTGACAAGGGAGGGATAGACCTGGGAGAGAGTGACCAGGGAGAGAGAGACCAGGGAGAGAGAGACCAGGGAGAGAGAGACCAGGGAGAGAGAGACCAGGGAGAGAGAGACCAGAGAGAGAGATACCAGAGAGAGGGTGACCAGGGAGAGAGAGACCAGGGAGAGAGAGACCAGGGAGAGAGAGACCAGGGAGAGAGAGACCAGAGCGAGAGTGACCAGAGAGAGAGTGATCAGGGAGAGAGAGAGAGAGACCAGGGAGAGAGAGAGACCAGGCAGAGAGAGACCAGAGAGAGAGATACCAGAGAGAGGGTGACCAGGGAGAGAGAGACCAGGGAGCGAGAGACCAGGGAGAGAGAGACCAGGGAGAGAGAGAGACCAGGGAGAGAGAGACCAGGGAGAGAGAGACCAGCGAGAGAGAGTGACAAGGGAGGGATAGTCCTGGGAGAGAGTGACCAGGGAGAGAGAGACCAGCGAGAGAGTGACCAGGGAGAGGGAGACCAGGGAGAGAGTGACCAAGGAGAGAGTGACCAGGGAGAGAGAGAGACCAGGGAGAGAGTGACAAGGGAAAGAGTGACCAGGGAAAGAGAGACCAGGGAGAGACAGACCAGGGAGAGAGAGCCCAGAGAGAGAGTGACCAGGGAGAGAATGACCAGAGAGAGAGTGCCCAGGGAGAGAGAGACCAGGGAGAGAGAGACCAGGGAGAGAGTGACCAGGGAGAGAGTGACCAGGCAGAGAGAGACCAGGGAGAGAGTGACCAGGGAGAGAGAGACCAGGGGGAGAGTGTCCAGGGAGAGAGTGACCAGGGAGAGAGAGACCAGGGAGAGAGTGACCAGGGAGAGAGAGAGAGTGACCAGGGAGAGAGAGACCAGGGTGAGAGAGACCAGGGAGTGAGTGACCAGGGAGAGAGTGACCAGGGAGAGAGAGACCAGGGAGAGAGAGAGACCAGGGAGAGAGTGACCAGGGAGCGAGAGAGAGAGACTCGGGAGAGAGAGAGACCAGAGAGAGAGTGACCAGGGAGAGAGTGATCAGGGAGAGAGAGACCAGGGAGAGAGAGACCAGGGAGAGAGAGACCAGGGCGAGAGAACCAGAGAGAGAGAGACCAGGGATGAGAGACCAGGGAGAGAGAGACCAGAGCGAGAGTGACCAGAGAGAGAGTGATCAGGGAGAGAGAGAGAGAGGCCAGGGAGAGAGAGACCAGGGAGAGAGAGACCCGAGAGAGAGATACCAGAGAGAGGGTGACCAGGGAGAGAGAGACCAGGGAGAGAGTGACCAGGGAGAGAGAGAGACCCGGGAGAGAGAGACTAGGGAGAGAGAGACTAGGGAGAGAGAGACCAGGGAGAGAGAGACCAGGGAGAGAGAGACCAGAGAGTGAGTGACCAGGGAGAGGGAGACCAGAGAGAGAGATACCAGAGAGAGGGTGACCAGGGAGAGAGAGACCAGGGAGAGAGACCAGGGAGATAGTGACCAGAGAGAGAGTGACCAGGGAGAGAGAGAGAGAGACCAGGGAGAGAGAGACCAGGGAGAGGGAGACCAGAGAGAGAGATACCAGAGAGAGGGTGACCAGGGAGAGAGAGACCAGGGAGAGAGACCAGGGAGAGAGTGACCAGCGAGAGAGAGAGAGAGACCAGGGAGAGAGAGACCAGAGCGTGAGTGACCAGAGAGAGAGTGACCAGGGAGAGAGAGAGAGAGACCAGGGAGAGAGAGACCAGGGTGAGAGAGACCAGAGAGAGAGAGACCAGAGAGAGCGTGACCAGGGAGAGAGGGACCAGGGAGAGACAGATGAGGGAGAGAGAGACCAGGGAGAGAGAGAGACCAGGGAGAGAGAGAACAGAGAGAGAGTGACAAGGGAGGGATAGACCTGGGAGAGAGTGACCAGGGAGAGAGAGACCAGGGAGAGAGAGACCAGGGAGAGAGAGACCAGGGAGAGAGAGACCAGGGAGAGAGAGACCAGAGAGAGAGATACCAGAGAGAGGGTGACCAGGGAGAGAGAGACCAGGGAGAGAGAGACCAGGGAGAGAGAGACCAGGGAGAGAGAGACCAGAGCGAGAGTGACCAGAGAGAGAGTGATCAGGGAGAGAGAGAGAGAGACCAGGGAGAGAGAGAGACCAGGCAGAGAGAGACCAGAGAGAGAGATACCAGAGAGAGGGTGACCAGGGAGAGAGAGACCAGGGAGCGAGAGACCAGGGAGAGAGAGACCAGGGAGAGAGAGAGACCAGGGAGAGAGAGACCAGGGAGAGAGAGACCAGCGAGAGAGTGTGACAAGGGAGGGATAGTCCTGGGAGAGAGTGACCAGGGAGAGAGAGACCAGCGAGAGAGTGACCAGGGAGAGGGAGACCAGGGAGAGAGTGACCAAGGAGAGAGTGACCAGGGAGAGAGAGAGACCAGGGAGAGAGTGACAAGGGAAAGAGTGACCAGGGAAAGAGAGACCAGGGAGAGACAGACCAGGGAGAGAGAGCCCAGAGAGAGAGTGACCAGGGAGAGAATGACCAGAGAGAGAGTGCCCAGGGAGAGAGAGACCAGGGAGAGAGAGACCAGGGAGAGAGTGACCAGGGAGAGAGTGACCAGGCAGAGAGAGACCAGGGAGAGAGTGACCAGGGAGAGAGAGACCAGGGGGAGAGTGTCCAGGGAGAGAGAGACCAGAGAGAGAGAGACCAGGGAGAGGGAGACCAGAGAGAGAGACACCAGGGAGAGAGTGACCAGGGAGCGAGAGAGAGAGACTCGGGAGAGAGAGAGACCAGAGAGAGAGTGACCAGGGAGAGAGTGATCAGGGAAAGAGAGACCAGGGAGAGAGAGACCAGGGAGAGAGTGATCAGGGAGAGAGTGACCAGGGAGAGAGAGACCAGGGAGAGAGAGAGACCAGGGAGAGAGTGACCAGGGAGAGAGAGACCAGGGAGAGAGAGACCAGGGAAAGAGAGACGAGGGAGAGAGTGACCAGGGAGAGAGAGACCAGGGAGAGAGAGAGACCAGGGAGAGAGTGACCAGGGAGAGAGAGACCAGGGAGAGAGAGATACCAGGGAGAGAGTGACCAGGGGGAGAGAGACCAGGGAGAGAGTGACCAGGGAGAGAGAGACCAGGGAGAGAGTGACCAGGGAGAGAGTGACCAGGGAGAGAGAGACAAGGGAGAGAGAGACAAGGGAGAGAGAGACCAGGGAGAGAGTGACCAGGGAGAGAGAGACCAGGGAGAGAGAGACCAGGGAGAGAGTGACCAGGGAGAGAGTGACCAGGGAGAGAGAGACCAGGGAGAGAGTGACCAGGGAGAGAGAGACCAGGGGGAGAGTGTCCAGGGAGAGAGAGACCAGAGAGAGAGAGACCAGGGAGAGGGAGACCAGAGAGAGAGATCAGGGAGAGAGTGACCACGGAGAGACAGACCAGGGAGAGAGTGACCAGCGAGAGAGAGACCAGGTAGAGAGTGACCAGGGAGAGAGAGACCAGGGAGAGAGAGAGACCAGCTAGTGAGAGAGACCAGGGAGAGAGTGACCCGGGAGAGAGTGACCAGGGAGAGAGTGACCAGGGAGAGAGTGACCAGGGAGAGAGTGACCAGGGAGAGCGAGACCAGGGAGAGAGTGACCAGGGAGAGAGAGACCAGGGAGAGAGAGACCAGGGAGAGAGTGACCAGGGAGTGAGTGACCAGGGAGAGAGAGACCAGGGAGAGAGTGACCAGGGAGAGAGAGACCAGGGAGAGAGTGAGCACGGAGAGACAGACCAGAGAGTGAGTGACCAGGGAGAGAGTGACCAGCGAGAGAGAGATCAGAGAGAGAGTGACCAGGGAGAGAGAGAACAGGGAGAGAGAGAGACCAGGGAGAGAGAGACCAGGGAGAGAGAGACCAGGGAGAGAGTGACCAGGGAGAGAAAAACCAGGGGGAGAGTGTCCAGGGAGAGAGAGACCAGAGAGAGAAAGACCAGGGAGAGAGAGACCAGAGAGAGAGAGACCAGGGAGAGATGGACCAGGGAGAGAGGGACCAGAGAGAGAGTGACCAGGGAGCGAGTGACCAGGGAGAGAGAGACCAGGGAGAGAGTGACCATGGAGAGACAGACCAGAGAGAGAGTGACCAGAGAGAGAGAAACCAGGGAGAGAGAGACCAGGGAGAGAGTGACCAGGGAGAGAGAGAGAGTGACCAGGGAGAGAGAGACCAGGGTGAGAGAGACCAGGGAGTGAGTGACCAGGGAGAGAGTGACCAGGGAGAGAGAGACCAGGGAGAGAGAGAGACCAGGGAGAGAGTGACCAGGGAGCGAGAGAGAGAGACTCGGGAGAGAGAGAGACCAGAGAGAGAGTGACCAGGGAGAGAGTGATCAGGGAGAGAGAGACCAGGGAGAGAGAGACCAGGGAGAGAGAGACAAGGGAGAGAGAACCAGAGAGAGAGAGACCAGGGAGAGAGAGACCAGGGAGAGAGAGACCAGGGAGAGAGTGACCAGGGAGAGAGAGACCAGAGAGAGAGACCAGGGAAAGATTGACCAAGGAGAGAGAGACCAGGGAGAGAGGGACCAGGGTGAGAGAGACCAGGGATAGAGAGACCAGGGAGGGGAGAGAGAGACCAGGGAGAGAGAGACCAGGGAGAGAGAGACCAGAGAGAGAGAGACCAGTGAGAGATTGACCAGGGAGAGAGAGACCAGAGAGAGAGTGACCAGGGAGAGAGTGACCAGGGAGAGGGAGAGACCAGGGAGAGAGTGACCAGGGAGAGAGTAACCAGGGAGAGAGAGACCAGAGAGAGAGTGTCCAGAGAGAGAGGCCAGGGAGAGAGAGACCAGGGAGAGAGTGACCAGGGAGAGAGTGACCAGGGAGTGAGTGACCAGGGAGAGAGTGACCAGGGTGAGAGTGACCAGGGAGTGAGAGACCAGAGAGAGAAACCAGGGAGAGAGAGACCAGGGAGAGAGAGACCAGGGAGAGAGAGACCAGGGAGAGAGAACCAGAGAGAGAGAGACCAGGGAGAGAGAGACCAGGGAGAGAGAGACCAGGGAGAGAGAGACCAGGGAGAGAGTGACCAGGGAGAGAGAGACCAGAGAGAGAGACCAGGGAAAGATTGACCAAGGAGAGAGAGACCAGGGAGAGAGGGACCAGGGTGAGAGAGACCAGGGATAGAGAGACCAGGGAGGGGAGAGAGAGACCAGGGAGAGAGAGACCAGGGAGCGAGAGACCAGGGAGAGAGGGACCAGGGCGAGAGTGACCAGGGAGAGAGAGACCAGGGAGAGAGAGACCAGGGAGAGAGAGACCAGGGAGAGAGAGACCAGGTGAGAGTGACCAGGGGGAGAGTGACCAGGGAGAGAGAGATCAGGGAGAGAGTGACCAGGGAGAGAGAGACCAGGGAGAGAGAGACCAGGGAGAGAGTGACCAGGGAGAGAGAGACCAGAGAGAGAGAGACCAGGGAGCGAGAGACCAGAGAGAGAGAGACCAGGGAGAGAGTGACCAGGGAGAGAGTGATCAGGGAGAGAAAGACCAGGGAGTGAGAGACCAGGGAGAGAGAGACCAGAGAGAATGAGACCAGAGAGAGAGAGACCAGGGGGAGAGAGACCAGGGAGAGAGAGACCAGGGAGAGAGAGACCAGGGCGAGAGTGACCAGAGAGAGAGTGATCAGGGAGAGAGAGAGAGAGGCCAGGGAGAGAGAGACCAGGGAGAGAGAGACCAGAGAGAGAGATACCAGAGAGAGGGTGACCAGGGAGAGAGAGACCAGGGAGAGAGTGACCAGGGAGAGAGAGAGACCCGGGAGAGAGAGACCAGGGAGAGAGAGACTAGGGAGAGAGAGACCAGGGAGAGAGAGACCAGGGAGAGAGAGACCAGAGAGTGAGTGACCAGGGAGAGGGAGACCAGAGAGAGAGATACCAGAGAGAGGGTGACCAGGGAGAGAGAGACCAGGGAGAGAGACCAGGGAGATAGTGACCAGAGAGAGAGTGACCAGGGAGAGAGAGTGAGAGACCAGGGAGAGAGAGACCAGGGAGAGGGAGACCAGAGAGAGAGATACCAGAGAGAGGGTGACCAGGGAGAGAGAAACCAGGGAGAGAGACCAGGGAGAGAGAGACCAGCGAGAGAGAGAGGCCAGGGAGAGAGAGACCAGAGCGTGAGTGACCAGAGAGAGCGTGACCAGGGAGAGAGAGAGAGAGACCAGGGAGAGAGAGACCAGGGTGAGAGAGACCAGAGAGAGAGAGACCAGAGAGAGCGTGACCAGGGAGAGAGGGACCAGGGAGAGACAGATGAGGGAGAGAGAGACCAGGGAGAGAGAGAGACCAGGGAGAGAGAGAACTGAGAGAGAGTGACAAGGGAGGGATAGACCTGGGAGAGAGTGACCAGGGAGAGAGAGACCAGGGAGAGAGAGACCAGGGAGAGAGAGACCAGGGAGAGAGAGACCAGGGAGAGAGAGACCAGAGAGAGAGATACCAGAGAGAGGGTGACCAGGGAGAGAGAGACCAGGGAGAGAGAGACCAGGGAGAGAGAGACCAGGGAGAGAGAGACCAGAGCGAGAGTGACCAGAGAGAGAGTGATCAGGGAGAGAGAGAGAGAGACCAGGGAGAGAGAGAGACCAGAGAGAGAGATACCAGAGAGAGAGAGACCAGGGAGAGAGAGACCAGGCAGCGAGAGACCAGGGAGAGAGAGACCAGGGTGAGAGAGAGACCAGGGAGAGAGAGACCAGGGAGAGACAGAACAGAGAGAGAGTGACAAGGGAGGGATAGTCCTGGGAGAGAGTGACCAGGGAGAGAGAGACCAGCGCGAGAGTGACCAGGGAGAGGGAGACCAGGGAGAGAGTGACCAAGGAGAGAGTGACCAGGGAGAGAGAGAGACCAGGGAGAGAGTGACAAGGGAAAGAGTGACCAGGGAAAGAGAGACCAGGGAGAAAGAGACCAGGGAGAGAGAGACCAGGGAGAGAGAGCCCAGAGAGAGAGTGACCAGGGAGAGAGTGACAAGGGAGAGAGTGACCATGGAGAGAGTGATCAGGGAGAGAGTGACCAGAGAGAGAGTGACCAGGGAGAGAGAGACCAGGGAGAGAGTGACCAGGGAGAGAGAGACCAGGGGGAGAGTGTCCAGGGAGAGAGAGACCAGAGAGAGAGAGACCAGGGAGAGGGAGACCAGAGAGAGAGAGACCAGCAGAGAGTGACCACGGAGAGACAGACCAGGGAGAGAATGACCAGCGAGAGAGAGACCAGGTAGAGAGTGACGAGGGAGAGAGAGACCAGGGAGAGAGAGAGACCAGGGAGAGAGAGAGACCAGGGAGAGAGTGACCCGGGAGAGAGTGGCCAGGGAGAGAGTGACCAGGGAGAGAGTGACCAGGGAGAGAGTGACCAGGGAGAGAGAGACCAGGGAGAGAGTGACCAGGGAGAGAGAGACCAGGGAGAGAGAGACAAGGGAGAGAGTGACCAGGGAGTGAGTGACCAGGGAGAGAGAGACCAGGGAGAGAGAGACCAGGGAGAGAGAGACCAGGGAGAGAGTGAGCACGGAGAGACAGACCAGAGAGAGAGTGACCAGGGAGAGAGTGACCAGCGAGAGAGAGACCAGAGAGAGAGTGACCAGGGAGAGAGAGACAAGGGAGAGAGTGACCATGGAGAGAGTGATCAGGGAGAGAGTGACTAGAGAGAGAGTGACCAGGGAGAGAGAGAGACCAGGGAGAGAATGACCAGAGAGATAGTGCCCAAGGAGAGAGAGACCAGGGAGAGAGAGACCAGGGAGAGAGTGACCAGGGAGAGAGTGACCAGAGAGAGAGTGACCAGGGAGGGAGAGACCAGGGAGAGAATGACCAGAGAGAGAGTGCCCAAGGAGAGAGAGACCAGGGAGAGAGAGACCAGGGAGAGAGTGACCAGGGAGAGAGTGACCAGGGAGAGAGAGACCAGGGAGAGAGTGACCAGGGAGAGAGAGACCAGGGGGAGAGTGTCCAGGGGGGGAGAGTGTCCAGGGAGAGAGAGACCAGAGAGAGAGAGACCAGGGAGAGGGAGACCAGAGAGAGAGAGACCAGGGAGAGAGTGACCACGGAGAGACAGACCAGGGAGAGAGTGACCAGCGAGAGAGGGACCAGGTAGAGAGTGACGAGGGAGAGAGAGACCAGGGAGAGAGAGAGACCAGGGAGAGAGAGCGACCAGGGAGAGAGTGACCCGGGAGAGAGTGGCCAGGGAGAGAGTGACCAGGGAGAGAGTGACCAGGGAGAGAGTGACCAGGGAGAGAGAGACCAGGGAGAGAGTGACCAGGGAGAGAGAGACAAGGGAGAGAGTGACCAGGGAGTGAGTGACCAGGGAGAGAGAGACCAGGGAGAGAGAGACCAGGGAGAGAGAGACCAGGGAGAGAGTGAGCACGGAGAGACAGACCAGAGAGAGAGTGACCAGGGAGAGAGTGACCAGCAAGAGAGAGACCAGAGAGAGAGTGACCAGGGAGAGAGAGACCAGGGAGAGAGAGAGACCAGGGAGAGAGTGATGAGGGAGAGAGTGACCAGGGAGAGAGAGACCAGGGAGAGAGTGACCAGGGAGAGAAAAACCAGGGGGAGAGTGTCCAGGGAGAGAGAGACCAGAGAGAGAGAGACCAGGGAGATAGAGACCAGAGAGTATAGAGGTCAGGAGCACAGATTTGACGTCGCAGGAGGGGGCCAGCGTTCAGGTAGGTGGTTTGAAGTGTGTCTACTTCAATGCCAGGAGTATACGAAACAAGGTAGGGGAACTGGCAGCGTGGGTTGGTACCTGGGACTTCGATGTTGTGGCCATTTCGGAGACATGGATAGAGCAGGGACAGGAATGGATGTTGCAGGTTCCGGGGTTTAGGTGTTTTAGTAAGCTCAGAGAAGGAGGCAAAAGAGGGGGAGGTGTGGCGCTGCTAGTCAAGAGCAGTATTACGGTGGCGGAGAGGATGCTAGATGGGGACTCTTATTCCGAGGTAGTATTGGCTGAAGTTAGAAACAGGAAAGGAGAGGTCACCCTGTTGGGAGTTTTTTATAGGCCTCCTAATAGTTCTAGGGATGTAGAGGAAAGGATGGCGAAGATGATTCTGGATATGAGCGAAAGTAACAGGGTAGTTATTATGGGAGACTTTAACTTTCCAAATATTGACTGGAAAAGATATAGTTCGAGTACAATAGATGGGTCGTTTTTTGTACAGTGTGTGCAGGAGGGTTTCCTGAAACAATATGTTGACAGGCCAACAAGAGGCGAGGCCACGTTGGATTTGGTTTTGGGTAATGAACCAGGCCAGGTGTTGGATTTGGAGGTAGGAGAGCACTTTGGGGACAGTGACCACAATTCGGTGACGTTTACGTTAATGATGGAAAGGGATAAGTATACACCGCAGGGCAAGAGTTATAGCTGGGGGAAGGGCAATTATGATGCCATTAGACGTGACTTGGGGGGGATAAGGTGGAGAAGTAGGCTGCAAGTGTTGGGCACACTGGATAAGTGGGGCTTGTTCAAGGATCAGCTACTGCATGTTCTTGATAAGTATGTACCGGTCAGACAGGGAGGAAGGCGTCGAGCGAGGGAACCGTGGTTTACCAGGGAAGTGGTTCTCTTGTTAAGAGGAAGAAGGAGGCCTATGTGAAGATGAAGTGTGAAGTTTCGGTTGGGGCGATGGATAGTTACAAGGTAGCGAGGAAGGATCTAAAGAGAGAGCTAAGACGAGCAAGGAGGGGACATGAGAAGTATTTGGCAGGAAGGATCAAGGAAAACCCAAAAGCTTTCTATAGGTATGTCAGGAATAAGCGAATGACTAGGGAAAGAGTAGGACCAGTCAAGGACAGGGATGGGAAATTGTGTGTGGAGTCTGAAGAGATAGGCGAGATACTAAATGAATATTTTTCGTCAGTATTCACTCAGGAAAAAGATAATGTTGTGGAGGAGAATGCTGAGCCCCAGGCTAATAGAATAGATGGCATTGAGGTACGTAGGGAAGAGGTGTTGGCAATTCTGGACAGGCTGAAAATAGATAAGTCCCCGGGACCTGATGGGATTTATCCTAGGATTCTCTGGGAGGCCAGGGAAGAGATTGCTGGACCTTTGGCTTTGATTTTTATGTCATCATTGGCTACAGGAATAGTGCCAGAGGACTGGAGGACAGCAAATGTGGTCCCTTTGTTCAAAAAGGGGAGCAGAGACAACCCCGGCAACTATAGACCGTTGAGCCTCACGTCTGTAGTGGGTAAAGTCTTGCAGGGGATTATAAGGGACAAGATTTATAATCATCTAGACAGGAATGATATGATCAGGGATAGTCAGCATGGCTTTGTGAAGGGTAGGTCATGCCTCACAAACCTTATTGAGTTCTTTGAGAAGGTGACTGAACAGGTAGACGAGGGTAGAGCAGTTGATGTGGTGTATATGGATTTCAGCAAAGCGTTTGATAAGGTTCCCCACGGTAGGCTATTGCAAAAAATACGGAGGCTGGGGATTAAGGGTGATTTAGAGATGTGGATCAGAAATTGGCTAGCTGAAAGAAGACAGAGGGTGGTGGTTGATGGGAAATGTTCAGAATGGAGTACAGTCACAAGTGGAGTACCACAAGGATCTGTTCTGGGGCCGTTGCTGTTTGTCATTTTTATCAATGACCTAGAGGAAGGCACAGAAGGGTGGGTGAGTAAATTTGCAGATGATACTAAAGTCGGTGGTGTTGTCGATAGTGTGGAAGGATGTAGCAGGTTACAGAGGGATATAGATAAGCTGCAGAGCTGGGCTGAGAGGTGGCAAATGGAGTTTAATGTAGAGAAGTGTGAGGTGATTCACTTTGGAAGGAATAACAGGAATGCGGAATATTTGGCTAATGGTAAAGTTCTTGAAAGTGTGGCTGAGCAGAGGGATCTAGGTGTCCATGTACATAGATCCCTGAAAGTTGCCACCCAGGTTGATAGGGTTGTGAAGAAGGCCTATGGAGTGTTGGCCTTTATTGGTAGAGGGATTGAGTTCCGGAGTCGGGAGTTCATGTTGCAGCTGTACAGAACTCTGGTCCGGCCGCATTTGGAGTATTGCGTACAGTTCTGGTCACCGCATTATAGGAAGGACGTGGAGGCTTTGGAGCGGGTGCAGAGGAGATTTACCAGGATGTTGCCTGGTATGGAGGGAAAATCTTATGAGGAAAGGCTGACGGACTTGAGGTTGTTTTCGTTGGAGAGAAGAAGGTTAAGAGGAGACTTAATAGAGGCATACAAAATGATCAGGGGGTTGGATAGGGTGGACAGTGAGAGCCTTCTCCCGCGGATGGATATGGCTGGCACGAGGGGACATAACTTTAAACTGAGGGGTAATAGATATAGGACAGAGGTCAGAGGTAGGTTCTTTACGCAAAGAGTAGTGAGGCCGTGGAATGCCCTACCTGCTACAGTAATGAACTCGCCAACATTGAGGGCATTTAAAAGTTTATTGGATAAACATATGGATGATAATGGCATAGTGTAGGTTAGATGGCTTTTGTTTCGGTGCAACATCGTGGGCCGAAGGGCCTGTACTGCGCTGTATTGTTCTATGTTCTATGTTCTAGAGAGAGAGACCAGGGAGAGATTGACCAGGGAGAGAGAGACCAGAGAGAGAGTGACCAGTGAGAGAGTGACCAGGGAAAGAGAGACCAGGAGGAGGGAGAGACCAGGGAGAGAGTGACCAGGGAGAGAGAGACCAGGGCGAGAGTGACCTGGGAGAGAGTAACCAGGGAGAGAGAGACCAGAGAGAAAGTGTCCAGGGAGAGAGAGGCCAGGGAGAGAGAGACCAGGGAGTGAGTGACCAGGGAGAGAGTGACCAGGGAGAGAGTGACCAGGGAGAGAGAGAGACCAGGGAGAGAGAGACCAGGGAGAGAGAGACCAGGGAGAGAGAGACCAGGGAGAGAGAGACCAGAGAGAGAGAGACCAGGGAGAGAGAGACCAGGGAGAGAGAGACCAGGGAGAGAGAGACCAGGGAGAGAGTGACCAGGGAAAGAGTGACCAGGGAGAGAGAGACCAGGGAGAGAGGGACCAGGATGAGAGAGACCAGGGATAGAGAGACCAGGGAGGGGAGAGAGAGACCAGGGAGGGAGAGACCAGGGAGCGAGAGACCAGGGAGAGAGGGACCAGGGAGAGAGTGACCAGGGAGAGAGAGGCCAGGGAGAGAGAGACCAGAGAGAGAGAGACCAGGGAGAGAGAGACCAGAGCGAGAGTGACCAGAGAGAGAGTGATCAGGGAGAGAGAGAGAGAGACCAGGGAGAGAGAGAGTCCAGAGAGAGAGATACCAGAGAGAGGGTGACCAGGGAGAGAGAGACCAGGCAGCGAGAGACCAGGGAGAGAGAGACCAGGGTGAGAGAGAGACCAGGGAGAGAGAGACCAGGGAGAGAGAGAACAGAGAGAGAGTGACAAGGGAGGGATAGTCCTGGGAGAGAGTGACCAGGGATAGAGAGACCAGCGAGAGAGTGACCAGGGAGAGGGAGACCAGGGAGAGAGTGACCAAGGAGAGAGTGACCAGGGAGAGAGAGAGACCAGGGAGAGAGTGACAAGGGAAAGAGTGACCAGGGAAAGAGAGACCAGGGAGAAAGAGACCAGGGATAGAGAGACCAGGGAGAGAGAGCCCAGAGAGAGAGTGACCAGGGAGAGAGTGACAAGGGAGAGAGTGACCATGGAGAGAGTGATCAGGGAGAGAGTGACCAGAGAGAGAGTGACCAGGGAGAGAGTGACCAGGGAGAGAATGACCAGAGAGAGAGTGCCCAGGGAGAGAGAGACCAGGGAGAGAGAGACCAGGGAGAGAGTGACCAGGGAGAGAGTGACCAGGGAGAGAGAGACCAGGGAGAGAGTGACCAGGGAGAGAGAGACCAGGGGCAGAGTGTCCAGGGAGAGAGAGACCAGAGAGAGAGAGACCAGGGAGAGGGAGACCAGAGAGAGAGAGACCAGGGAGAGAGTGACCACGGAGAGACAGACCAGGGAGAGAGTGACCAGCGAGAGAGAGACCAGATAGAGAGAGACCAGGGAGAGAGAGAGACCAGGGAGAGAGAGAGACCAGGGAGAGAGTGACCCGGGAGAGAGTGGCCAGGGAGAGAGTGACCAGGGAGAGAGTGACCAGGGAGAGAGTGACCAGGGAGAGAGAGACCAGGGAGAGAGAGAGACCAGGGAGAGAGAGACCAGGGAGAGAGAGACCAGCGAGAGAGAGTGACAAGGGAGGGATAGTCCTGGGAGAGAGTGACCAGGGAGAGAGAGACCAGCGAGAGAGTGACCAGGGAGAGGGAGACCAGGGAGAGAGTGACCAAGGAGAGAGTGACCAGGGAGAGAGAGAGACCAGGGAGAGAGTGACAAGGGAAAGAGTGACCAGGGAAAGAGAGACCAGGGAGAGACTGACGAGGGAGAGAGAGCCCAGAGAGAGAGTGACCAGGGAGAGAATGACCAGAGAGAGAGTGCCCAGGGAGAGAGAGACCAGGGAGAGAGAGACCAGGGAGAGAGTGACCAGGGAGAGAGTGACCAGGCAGAGAGAGACCAGGGAGAGAGTGACCAGGGAGAGAGAGACCAGGGGGAGAGTGTCCAGGGAGAGAGAGACCAGAGAGAGAGAGACCAGGGAGAGGGAGACCAGAGAGAGAGAGACCAGGGAGAGAGTGACCACGGAGAGACAGACCAGGGAGAGAGTGACCAGCGAGAGAGAGACCAGGTAGAGAGTGACCAGGGAGAGAGTGAGCAGGGAGAGAGTGACCAGGGAGAGAGAGACCAGGGAGAGAGAGAGGCCAGGGAGCGAGTGACCAGGGAGAGAGAGACCAGGGAGAGAGAGAGACCAGGGAGAGACAGACAAGAGAGAGAGTGACCAGGGAGGGAGTGATCAGGGATTGAGTGACCAGGGAGAGAGAGACCAGGGAGAGAGAGACCAGGGAGAGAGTGACCAGGGAGCGAGAGAGAGAGACTCGGGAGAGAGAGAGACCAGAGAGAGAGTGACCAGGGAGAGAGTGATCAGGGAAAGAGAGACCAGGGAGAGAGAGACCAGGGAGAGAGTGACCAGGGAGAGAGTGACCAGGGAGCGAGAGACCAGGGAGAGAGAGAGACCAGGGAGAGAGTGACCAGGGAGAGAGAGACCAGGGAGAGAGAGACGAGGGAGAGAGTGACCAGGGAGAGAGTGACCAGGGAGAGAGAGACCAGGGAGAGAGAGAGACCAGGGAGAGAGTGACCAGGGAGAGAGAGACCAGGGAGAGAGAGAGACCAGAGAGAGAGTGACCAGGGAGAGAGAGACCAGGGAGAGAGTGACCAGGGAGAGAGAGACCAGGGAGAGAGTGACCAGGGAGAGAATGACCAGGGAGAGAGAGACAAGGGAGAGAGAGACAAGGGAGAGAGAGACCAGGGAGAGAGTGACCAGGGAGAGAGAGACCAGGGAGAGAGAGACCAGGGAGAGAGTGACCAGGGAGAGAGTGACCAGGGAGAGAGAGACCAGGGAGAGAGTGACCAGGGAGAGAGAGACCAGGGGGAGAGTGTCCAGGGAGAGAGAGACCAGAGAGAGAGAGACCAGGGAGAGGGGGACCAGAGAGAGAGAGATCAGGGAGAGAGTGACCACGGAGAGACAGACCAGGGAGAGAGAACCAGAGAGAGAGAGACCAGGGAGAGAGAGACCAGAGAGAGAGAGACCAGGGAGAGAGAGACCAGGGAGAGAGAGACCAGGGAGAGAGTGACCAGGGAGAGAGTGACCAGAGAGAGAGTGACCAGGGAGAGAGAGAGAGTGACCAGGGAGAGAGAGACCAGGGTGAGAGAGACCAGGGAGTGAGTGACCAGGGAGAGAGTGACCAGGGAGAGAGAGACCAGGGAGAGAGAGAGACCAGGGAGAGAGTGACCAGGGAGCGAGAGAGAGAGACTCGGGAGAGAGAGAGACCAGAGAGAGAGTGACCAGGGAGAGAGTGATCAGGGAGAGAGAGACCAGGGAGAGAGAGACCAGGGAGAGAGAGACCAGGGAGAGAGAACCAGAGAGAGAGAGACCAGGGAGAGAGAGACCAGGGAGAGAGAGACCAGGGAGAGAGTGACCAGGGAGAGAGAGACCAGAGAGATAGACCAGAGAGAGAGAGACCAGGGAGAGATTGACCAAGGAGAGAGAGACCAGAGAGAGAGTGACCAGGGAGAGAGTGACCAGGGAGAGAGAGACCAGGGAGAGGGAGAGACCAGGGAGAGAGTGACCAGGGAGAGAGAGACCAGGGAGAGAGAGACCAGGGAGAGAGTGACCTGGGAGAGAGTAACCAGGGAGAGAGAGACCAGAGAGAGAGTGTCCAGGGAGAGAGAGGCCAGGGAGAGAGAGACCAGGGAGAGAGTGACCAGGGAGAGAGTGACCAGGGAGAGAGTGACCAGGGAGTGAGTGACCAGGGAGAGAGTGACCAGGGTGAGAGTGACCAGGGAGAGAGAGACCAGGGAGAGAGTGACCAGGGAGAGAGTGACCAGGGAGTGAGAGACCAGGGAGAGAGTGACCAGGGAGAGAGTGACCAGGGAGTGAGAGACCAGGGAGAGAGAGACCAGGGAGAGAGTGACCAGGGAGAGAGCGACCAGGGAGTGAGTGACCAGGGAGAGAGAGACCAGGGAGAGAGTGACCAGGGAGAGAGTGACCAGGGAATGAGAGACCAGGGAGAGAGAGACCAGGGAGAGAGTGACCAGGGAGAGAGTGACCAGGGAGTGAGTGACCAGGGAGAGAGTGACCAGGGTGAGAGTGACCAGGGAGAGAGAGACCAGGGAGAGAGAGACCAGGGAGAGAGAACCAGAGAGAGAGAGACCAGGGAGAGAGAGACCAGGGAGAGAGAGACCAGGGAGAGAGTGACCAGGGAGAGAGAGACCAGAGAGAGAGACCAGGGAAAGATTGACCAAGGAGAGAGAGACCAGGGAGAGAGGGACCAGGGTGAGAGAGACCAGGGATAGAGAGACCAGGGAGGGGAGAGAGAGACCAGGGAGAGAGAGACCAGGGAGCGAGAGACCAGGGAGAGAGGGACCAGGGCGAGAGTGACCAGGGAGAGAGAGACCAGGGAGAGAGAGACCAGGGAGAGAGAGACCAGGGAGAGAATGACCAGGGAGAGAGAGACCAGGGAGGAGGAGACCAGATGAGAGTGACCAGGGAGAGAGAGACCAGGGAGAGAATGACCAGGGAGAGAGAGACCAGGGATGAGGAGACCAGATGAGAGTGACCAGGGGGAGAGTGACCAGGGAGAGAGAGATCAGGGCGAGAGTGACCAGGGAGAGAGAGACCAGGGAGAGAGTGACCAGGGAGAGAGAGACCAGAGAGAGAGAGACCAGGGAGCGAGAGACCAGAGAGAGAGAGACCAGGGAGAGAGTGACCAGGGAGAGAGTGATCAGGGAGAGAAAGACCAGGGAGTGAGAGACCAGAGAGTATGAGACCAGAGAGAGAGAGACCAGGGAGAGAGAGACCAGGGAGAGAGAGACCAGAGCGAGAGGGACCAGAGAGAGAGTGATCAGGGAGAGAGAGAGAGAGGCCAGGGAGAGAGAGACCAGGGAGAGAGAGACCAGAGAGAGAGATACCAGAGAGAGGGTGACCAGGGAGAGAGAGACCAGGGAGAGAGTGACCAGGGAGAGAGAGAGACCCGGGAGAGAGAGACCAGGGAGAGAGAGACTAGGGAGAGAGAGACCAGGGAGAGAGAGACCAGGGAGAGAGAGACCAGAGAGTGAGTGACCAGGGAGAGGGAGACCAGAGAGAGAGATACCAGAGAGAGGGTGACCAGGGAGAGAGAGACCAGCGAGCGAGAGACCAGGGAGATAGTGACCAGAGAGAGAGTGACCAGGGAGAGAGAGTGAGAGACCAGGGAGAGAGAGACCAGGGAGAGGGAGACCAGAGAGAGAGATACCAGAGAGAGGGTGACCAGGGAGAGAGAGACCAGGGAGAGAGACCAGGGAGAGAGAGACCAGCGAGAGAGAGAGACCAGGGAGAGAGAGACCAGAGCGTGAGTGACCAGAGAGAGAGTGACCAGGGAGAGAGAGAGAGAGACCAGGGAGAGAGAGACCAGGGTGAGAGAGACCAGAGAGAGAGAGACCAGAGAGAGCGTGACCAGGGAGAGAGGGACCAGGGAGAGACAGATGAGGGAGAGAGAGACCAGGGAGAGAGAGAGACCAGGGAGAGAGAGAACAGAGAGAGAGTGACAAGGGAGGGATAGACCTGGGAGAGAGTGACCAGGGAGAGATACCAGGGAGAGAGAGACCAGGGAGAGAGAGACCAGGGAGAGAGAGACCAGAGAGAGAGATACCAGAGAGAGGGTGACCAGGGAGAGAGAGACCAGGGAGAGAGAGACCAGGGAGAGAGAGACCAGGGAGAGAGAGACCAGAGCGAGAGTGACCAGAGAGAGAGTGATCAGGGAGAGAGAGAGAGAGACCAGGGAGAGAGAGAGACCAGAGAGAGAGATACCAGAGAGAGAGAGACCAGGGAGAGAGAGACCAGGCAGCGAGAGACCAGGGAGAGAGAGACCAGGGTGAGAGAGAGACCAGGGAGAGAGAGACCAGGGAGAGAGAGAACAGAGAGAGAGTGACAAGGGAGGGATAGTCCTGGGAGAGAGTGACCAGGGAGAGAGAGACCAGCGAGAGAGTGACCAGGGAGAGGTAGACCAGGGAGAGAGAGAGACCAGGGAGAGAGAGAGACCAGGGAGAGAGTGACCCGGGAGAGAGTGGCCAGGGAGAGAGTGACCAGGGAGAGAGTGACCAGGGAGAGAGTGACCAGGGAGAGAGAGACCATGGAGAGAGTGACCAGGGAGAGAGAGACCAGGGAGAGAGAGAGACAAGGGAGAGAGTGACCAGGCAGTGAGTGACCAGGGAGAGAGAGACCAGGGAGAGAGAGACCAGGGAGAGAGAGACCAGGGAGAGAGTGAGCACGGAGAGACAGACCAGAGAGAGAGTGACCAGGGAGAGAGTGACCAGCGAGAGAGAGACCAGAGAGAGAGTGACCAGGGAGAGAGAGACCAGGGAGAGAGAGAGACCAGGGAGAGAGTGATGAGGGAGAGAGTGACCAGGGAGAGAGAGACCAGGGAGAGAGTGACCAGGGAGAGAAAAACCAGGGGGAGAGTGTCCAGGGAGAGAGAGACCAGAGAGAGAGAGACCAGGGAGATAGAGACCAGAGAGAGAGAGACCAGGGAGAGAATGACCAGGGAGAGAGAGACCAGAGAGAGAGTGACCAGTGAGAGAGTGACCAGGGAAAGAGAGACCAGGAGGAGGGAGAGACCAAGGAGAGAGTGACCGGGGAGAGAGAGACCAGGGAGAGAGTGACCTGGGAGAGAGTAACCAGGGAGAGAGAGACCAGAGAGAAAGTGTCCAGGGAGAGAGAGGCCAGGGAGAGAGAGACCAGGGAGTGAGTGACCAGGGAGTGAGTGACCAGGGAGAGAGTGACCAGGGAGAGAGAGAGACCAGAGAGAGAGACCAGGGAGAGAGAGACCAGGGAGAGAGAGACCAGGGAGAGAGAGACCAGAGAGAGAGAGACCAGGGAGAGAGATACCAGGGAGAGAGAGACCAGGGAGAGAGTGACCAGGGAGAGAGAGACCAGAGAGAGAGACCAGGGAAAGAGTGACCAGGGAGAGAGAGACAAGGGAGAGAGGGACCAGGATGAGAGAGACCAGGGATAGAGAGACCAGGGAGGGGAGAGAGAGGCCAGGGAGAGAGAGACCAGGGAGCGAGAGACCAGGGAGAAAGTGACCAGGGAGAGAGTGACCAGGGAGAGAGAGGCCAGGGAGAGGGAGACCAGAGGGAGAGAGAACAGGGAGAGGGAGACCAGAGCGAGAGTGACAAGAGAGAGAGTGATCAGAGAGAGAGTGATCAGGGAGAGAGAGAGAGAGACCAGGGAGAGAGAGAGACCAGAGAGAGAGATACCAGAGAGAGGGTGACCAGGGAGAGAGAGACCAGGCAGCGAGAGACCAGGGAGAGAGAGACCAGGGTGAGAGAGAGACCAGGGAGAGAGAGACCAGGGAGAGAGAGAACAGAGAGAGAGTGACAAGGGAGGGATAGCCCTGGGAGAGAGTGACCAGGGAGAGAGAGACCAGCGAGAGAGTGACCAGGGAGAGGGAGACCAGGGAGAGACTGACCAAGGAGAGAGTGACCAGGGAGAGAGAGAGAGACCAGGGAGAGAGTGACAAGGGAAAGAGTGACCAGGGAAAGAGAGACCAGGGAGAAAGAGACCAGGGAGAGAGAGACCAGGGAGAGAGAGCCCAGAGAGAGAGTGACCAGGGAGAGAGTGACAAGGGAGAGAGTGACCATGGAGAGAGTGATCAGGGAGAGAGTGACTAGAGAGTGAGTGACCAGGGAGAGAGAGACCAGGGAGAGAATGACCAGAGAGAGAGTGCCCAGGGAGAGAGAGACCAAGGAGAGAGAGACCAGGGAGAGAGTGACCAGGGAGAGAGTGACCACTGAGAGAGAGACCAGGGAGAGAGTGACCAGGGAGAGAGAGACCAGGGGGCGAGTGTCCAGGGAGAGAGAGACCAGAGAGAGAGAGACCAGGGAGAGGGAGACCAGAGAGAGAGAGACCAGGGAGCGAGAGACCAGAGAGAGAGAGACCAGGGAGAGAGTGACCAGGGAGAGAGTGATCAGGGAGAGAAAGACCAGGGAGTGAGAGACCAGAGAGAATGAGACCAGAGAGAGAGAGACCAGGGAGAGAGAGACCAGGGAGAGAGAGACCAGGGAGAGAGAGACCAGAGCGAGAGTGACCAGAGAGAGAGAGATCAGGGAGAGAGAGAGAGAGGCCAGGGAGAGAGAGACCAGGGAGAGAGAGACCAGAGAGATAGATACCAGAGAGAGGGTGACCAGGGAGAGAGAGACCAGGGAGAGAGTGACCAGGGAGAGAGAGAGAGACCCGGGAGAGAGAGACCAGGGAGAGAGAGACTAGGGAGAGAGAGACCAGGGAGAGAGAGACCAGGGAGAGAGAGACCAGAGAGTGAGTGACCAGGGAGAGGGAGACCAGAGAGAGAGATACCAGAGAGAGGGTGACCAGCGAGAGAGAGACCAGGGAGAGAGACCAGGGAGATGGTGACCAGAGAGAGAGCGACCAGGGAGAGAGTGACCAGAGAGAGAGAGACCATAGAGAGAGTGACCAGGGAGAGAGAGTGAGAGACCAGGGAGAGAGAGACCAGGGAGATAGTGACCAGAGAGAGAGAGACCAGAGAGAGAGAGACCATAGAGAGAGTGACCAGGGAGAGAGAGTGAGAGACCAGGGAGAGAGAGACCAGGGAGAGGGAGACCAGAGAGAGAGATACCAGAGAGAGGGTGACCAGGGAGAGAGAGACCAGGGAGAGAGACCAGGGAGAGAGAGACCAGCGAGAGAGAGAGACCAGGGAGAGAGAGACCAGAGCGTGAGTGACCAGAGAGAGAGTGACCAGGGAGAGAGAGACCAGGGAGAGAGAGACCAGGGTGAGACAGATGAGGGAGAGAGAGACCAGGGAGAGAGAGAGACCAGGGAGAGAGAGAACAGAGAGAGAGTGACAAGGAAGAGATAGACCAGGGAGAGAGTGACCAGGGAGAGAGAGACCAGGGAGAGAGAGACCAGGGAGAGAAAGACCAGAGAGAGAGAGACCAGAGAGAGAGAGACCAGAGAGAGCGTGACCAGGGAGAGAGGGACCAGGGAGAGACAGATGAGGGAGAGAGAGACCAGGAAGAGAGCGAGACCAGGGAGAGAGAGAACAGAGAGAGAGTGACAAGGGAGGGATAGACCTGGGAGAGAGTGACCAGGGAGAGAGAGACCAGGGAGAGAGAGACCAGGGAGAGAGAGACCAGGGAGAGAGAGACCAGAGAGAGAGATACCAGAGAGAGGGTGACCAGGGAGAGAGAGACCAGGGAGAGAGAGACCAGGGAGAGAGAGACCAGGGAGAGAGAGACCAGAGCGAGAGTGACCAGAGAGAGAGTGATCAGGGAGAGAGAGAGAGAGACCAGGGAGAGAGAGAGACCAGAGAGAGAGATACCAGAGAGAGAGAGACCAGGGAGAGAGAGACCAGGCAGCGAGAGACCAGGGAGAGAGAGACCAGGGTGAGAGAGAGACCAGGGAGAGAGAGACCAGGGAGAGAGAGAACAGAGAGAGAGTGACAAGGGAGGGATAGTCCTGGGAGAGAGTGACCAGGGAGAGAGAGACCAGCGAGAGAGTGACCAGGGAGAGGTAGACCAGGGAGAGAGTGACCAAGGAGAGAGTGACCAGGGAGAGAGAGAGACCAGGGAGAGAGAGACCAGGGAGAGAGAGACCAGGGAGAGAGTGACCAGGGAGAGAGGGACCAGGGAGAGAGAGACCAGGGAGAGAGTGACCAGGGAGAGAGTGACAAGGGAGAGAGTGACCATGGAGAGAGTGATCAGGGAGAGAGTGACCAGAGAGAGAGTGACCAGGGAGAGAGAGACCAGGGAGAGAATGACCAGAGAGAGAGTGCCCAAGGAGAGAGAGACCAGGGAGAGAGAGACCAGGGAGAGAGTGACCAGGGAGAGAGTGACCAGGGAGAGAGAGACCAGGGAGAGAGTGACCAGGGAGAGAGAGACCAGGGGGAGAGTGTCCAGGGAGAGAGAGACCAGAGAGAGAGAGACCAGGGAGAGGGAGACCAGAGAGAGCGTGACCAGGGAGAGAGGGACCAGGGAGAGACAGATGAGGAATAGAGAGAGACCAGGGAGAGAGAGAGACCAGGGAGAGAGAGAACAGAGAGAGAGTGACAAGGGAGGGATAGACCTGGTAGAGAGTGACCAGGGAGAGAGAGACCAGGGAGAGAGAGACCAGGGAGAGAGAGACCAGGGAGAGAGAGACCAGGGAGAGAGAGACCAGAGAGAGAGATACCAGAGAGAGGGTGACCAGGGAGAGAGAGACCAGGGAGAGAGAGACCAGGGAGAGAGAGACCAGGGAGAGAGAGACCAGAGCGAGAGTGACCAGAGAGAGAGTGATCAGGGAGAGAGAGAGAGAGACCAGGGAGAGAGAGAGACCAGAGAGAGAGATACCAGAGAGAGAGAGACCAGGGAGAGAGAGACCAGGCAGCGAGAGACCAGGGAGAGAGAGACCAGGGTGAGAGAGAGACCAGGGAGAGAGAGACCAGGGAGAGAGAGAACAGAGAGAGAGTGACAAGGGAGGGATAGTCCTGGGAGAGAGTGACCAGGGAGAGAGAGACCAGCGAGAGAGTGACCAGGGAGAGGTAGACCAGGGAGAGAGTGACCAAGGAGAGAGTGACCAGGGAGAGAGAGAGACCAGGGAGAGAGAGACCAGGGAGAGAGAGACCAGGGAGAGAGTGACCAGGGAGAGAGGGACCAGGGAGAGAGAGACCAGGGAGAGAGTGACCAGGGAGAGAGTGACAAGGGAGAGAGTGACCATGGAGAGAGTGATCAGGGAGAGAGTGACCAGAGAGAGAGTGACCAGGGAGAGAGAGACCAGGGAGAGAATGACCAGAGAGAGAGTGCCCAAGGAGAGAGAGACCAGGGAGAGAGAGACCAGGGAGAGAGTGACCAGGGAGAGAGTGACCAGGGAGAGAGAGACCAGGGAGAGAGTGACCAGGGAGAGAGAGACCAGGGGGAGAGTGTCCAGGGAGAGAGAGACCAGAGAGAGAGAGACCAGGGAGAGGGAGACCAGAGAGAGAGAGACCAGGGAGAGAGTGACCACGGAGAGACAGACCAGGGAGAGAGTGACCAGCGAGAGAGAGACCAGGTAGAGAGTGACGAGGGAGAGAGAGACCAAGGAGAGAGAGAGACCAGGGAGAGAGAGAGACCAGGGAGAGAGTGACCCAGGAGAGAGTGGCCAGGGAGAGAGTGACCAGGGAGAGAGTGACCAGGGAGAGAGTGACCAGGGAGAGAGAGACCAGGGAGAGAGTGACCAGGGAGAGAGTGACAAGGGAGAGAGTGACCAGGGAGTGAGTGACCAGGGAGAGAGAGACCAGGGAGAGAGAGACCAAGGAGAGAGAGACCAGGGAGAGAGTGAGCACGGAGAGACAGACCAGAGAGAGAGTGACCAGGGTGAGAGAGACCAGAGAGAGAGAGACCAGAGAGAGCGTGACCAGGGATGAGGGACCAGGGAGAGACAGATGAGGGAGAGAGAGACCAGGGAGAGAGAGAGACCAGGGAGAGAGAGACCAGGGAGAGAGAGAACAGAGAGAGAGTGACAAGGGAGGGATAGTCCTGGGAGAGAGTGACCAGGGAGAGAGAGACCAGCGAGAGAGTGACCAGGGAGAGGTAGACCAGGGAGAGAGTGACCAGGGAGAGAGAGACCAGGGAGAGAGAGACCAGGGAGAGAAAGACCAGAGAGAGAGAGACCAGAGAGAGAGAGACCAGAGAGAGCGTGACCAGGGAGAGAGGGACCAGGGAGAGACAGATGAGGGAGAGAGAGACCAGGAAGAGAGCGAGACCAGGGAGAGAGAGAACAGAGAGAGAGTGACAAGGGAGGGATAGACCTGGGAGAGAGTGACCAGGGAGAGAGAGACCAGGGAGAGAGAGACCAGGGAGAGAGAGACCAGGGAGAGAGAGACCAGAGAGAGAGATACCAGAGAGAGGGTGACCAGGGAGAGAGAGACCAGGGAGAGAGAGACCAGGGAGAGAGAGACCAGGGAGAGAGAGACCAGAGCGAGAGTGACCAGAGAGAGAGTGATCAGGGAGAGAGAGAGAGAGACCAGGGAGAGAGAGAGACCAGAGAGAGAGATACCAGAGAGAGAGAGACCAGGGAGAGAGAGACCAGGCAGCGAGAGACCAGGGAGAGAGAGACCAGGGTGAGAGAGAGACCAGGGAGAGAGAGACCAGGGAGAGAGAGAACAGAGAGAGAGTGACAAGGGAGGGATAGTCCTGGGAGAGAGTGACCAGGGAGAGAGAGACCAGCGAGAGAGTGACCAGGGAGAGGTAGACCAGGGAGAGAGTGACCAAGGAGAGAGTGACCAGGGAGAGAGAGAGACCAGGGAGAGAGAGACCAGGGAGAGAGAGACCAGGGAGAGAGTGACCAGGGAGAGAGGGACCAGGGAGAGAGAGACCAGGGAGAGAGTGACCAGGGAGAGAGTGACAAGGGAGAGAGTGACCATGGAGAGAGTGATCAGGGAGAGAGTGACCAGAGAGAGAGTGACCAGGGAGAGAGAGACCAGGGAGAGAATGACCAGAGAGAGAGTGCCCAAGGAGAGAGAGACCAGGGAGAGAGAGACCAGGGAGAGAGTGACCAGGGAGAGAGTGACCAGGGAGAGAGAGACCAGGGAGAGAGTGACCAGGGAGAGAGAGACCAGGGGGAGAGTGTCCAGGGAGAGAGAGACAAGAGAGAGAGAGACCAGGGAGAGGGAGACCAGAGAGAGCGTGACCAGGGAGAGAGGGACCAGGGAGAGACAGATGAGGAATAGAGAGAGACCAGGGAGAGAGAGAGACCAGGGAGAGAGAGAACAGAGAGAGAGTGACAAGGGAGGGATAGACCTGGTAGAGAGTGACCAGGGAGAGAGAGACCAGGGAGAGAGAGACCAGGGAGAGAGAGACCAGGGAGAGAGAGACCAGGGAGAGAGAGACCAGAGAGAGAGATACCAGAGAGAGGGTGACCAGGGAGAGAGAGACCAGGGAGAGAGAGACCAGGGAGAGAGAGACCAGGGAGAGAGAGACCAGAGCGAGAGTGACCAGAGAGAGAGTGATCAGGGAGAGAGAGAGAGAGACCAGGGAGAGAGAGAGACCAGAGAGAGAGATACCAGAGAGAGAGAGACCAGGGAGAGAGAGACCAGGCAGCGAGAGACCAGGGAGAGAGAGACCAGGGTGAGAGAGAGACCAGGGAGAGAGAGACCAGGGAGAGAGAGAACAGAGAGAGAGTGACAAGGGAGGGATAGTCCTGGGAGAGAGTGACCAGGGAGAGAGAGACCAGCGAGAGAGTGACCAGGGAGAGGTAGACCAGGGAGAGAGTGACCAAGGAGAGAGTGACCAGGGAGAGAGAGAGACCAGGGAGAGAGAGACCAGGGAGAGAGAGACCAGGGAGAGAGTGACCAGGGAGAGAGGGACCAGGGAGAGAGAGACCAGGGAGAGAGTGACCAGGGAGAGAGTGACAAGGGAGAGAGTGACCATGGAGAGAGTGATCAGGGAGAGAGTGACCAGAGAGAGAGTGACCAGGGAGAGAGAGACCAGGGAGAGAATGACCAGAGAGAGAGTGCCCAAGGAGAGAGAGACCAGGGAGAGAGAGACCAGGGAGAGAGTGACCAGGGAGAGAGTGACCAGGGAGAGAGAGACCAGGGAGAGAGTGACCAGGGAGAGAGAGACCAGGGGGAGAGTGTCCAGGGAGAGAGAGACCAGAGAGAGAGAGACCAGGGAGAGGGAGACCAGAGAGAGAGAGACCAGGGAGAGAGTGACCACGGAGAGACAGACCAGGGAGAGAGTGACCAGCGAGAGAGAGACCAGGTAGAGAGTGACGAGGGAGAGAGAGACCAAGGAGAGAGAGAGACCAGGGAGAGAGAGAGACCAGGGAGAGAGTGACCCAGGAGAGAGTGGCCAGGGAGAGAGTGACCAGGGAGAGAGTGACCAGGGAGAGAGTGACCAGGGAGAGAGAGACCAGGGAGAGAGTGACCAGGGAGAGAGTGACAAGGGAGAGAGTGACCAGGGAGTGAGTGACCAGGGAGAGAGAGACCAGGGAGAGAGAGACCAAGGAGAGAGAGACCAGGGAGAGAGTGAGCACGGAGAGACAGACCAGAGAGAGAGTGACCAGGGTGAGAGAGACCAGAGAGAGAGAGACCAGAGAGAGCGTGACCAGGGATGAGGGACCAGGGAGGGACAGATGAGGGAGAGAGAGACCAGGGAGAGAGAGAGACCAGGGAGAGAGAGAACAGAGAGAGAGTGACAAGGGAGGGATAGACCTGGGAGAGAGTGACCAGGGAGAGAGAGACCAGGGAGAGAGAGACCAGGGAGAGAGAGACCAGTGAGAGAGAGACCAGAGAGAGAGATACCAGAGAGAGGGTGACCAGGGAGAGAGAGACCAGGGAGAGAGAGACCAGGGAGAGAGAGACCAGGGAGAGAGAGACCAGAGCGAGAGTGACCAGAGAGAGAGTGATCAGGGAGAGAGAGAGAGAGACCAGGGAGAGAGAGAGACCAGAGAGAGAGATACCAGAGAGAGAGAGACCAGGGAGAGAGAGACCAGGCAGCGAGAGACCAGGGAGAGAGAGACCAGGGTGAGAGAGAGACCAGGGAGAGAGAGACCAGGGAGAGAGAGAACAGAGAGAGAGTGACAAGGGAGGGATAGTCCTGGGAGAGAGTGACCAGGGAGAGAGAGACCAGCGAGAGAGTGACCAGGGAGAGGTAGACCAGGGAGAGAGTGACCAAGGAGAGAGTGACCAGGGAGAGAGAGAGACCAGGGAGAGAGAGACCAGGGAGAGAGAGACCAGGGAGAGAGTGACCAGGGAGAGAGGGACCAGGGAGAGAGAGACCAGGGAGAGAGAGAACAGAGAGAGAGTGACAAGGGAGGGATAGCCCTGGGAGAGAGTGACCAGGGAGAGAGAGACCAGCGAGAGAGTGACCAGGGAGAGGGAGACCAGGGAGAGACTGACCAAGGAGAGAGTGACCAGGGAGAGAGAGAGAGACCAGGGAGAGAGTGACAAGGGAAAGAGTGACCAGGGAAAGAGAGACCAGGGAGAAAGAGACCAGGGAGAGAGAGACCAGGGAGAGAGAGCCCAGAGAGAGAGTGACCAGGGAGTTAGTGACAAGGGAGAGAGTGACCATGGAGACAGTGATCAGGGAGAGAGTGACCAGAGAGTGAGTGACCAGGGAGAGAGAGACCAGGGAGAGAATGACCAGAGAGAGAGTGCCCAGGGAGAGAGAGACCAGGGAGAGAGAGACCAGGGAGAGAGTGACCAGGGAGAGAGTGACCACTGAGAGAGAGACCAGGGAGAGAGTGACCAGGGAGAGAGAGACCAGGGGGCGAGTGTCCAGGGAGAGAGAGACCAGAGAGAGAGAGACCAGGGAGAGGGAGACCAGAGAGAGAGAGACCAGGGAGCGAGAGACCAGAGAGAGAGAGACCAGGGAGAGAGTGACCAGGGAGAGAGTGATCAGGGAGAGAAAGACCAGGGAGTGAGAGACCAGAGAGAATGAGACCACAGAGAGAGAGACCAGGGAGAGAGAGACCAGGGAGAGAGAGACCAGGGAGAGAGAGACCAGAGCGAGAGTGACCAGAGAGAGAGAGATCAGGGAGAGAGAGAGAGAGGCCAGGGAGAGAGAGACCAGGGAGAGAGAGACCAGAGAGATAGATACCAGAGAGAGGGTGACCAGGGAGAGAGAGACCAGGGAGAGAGTGACCAGGGAGAGAGAGAGACCCGGGAGAGAGAGACCAGGGAGAGAGAGACTAGGGAGAGAGAGACCAGGGAGAGAGAGACCAGGGAGAGAGAGACCAGAGAGTGAGTGACCAGGGAGAGGGAGACCAGAGAGAGAGATACCAGAGAGAGGGTGACCAGTGAGAGAGAGACCAGGGAGAGAGACCAGGGAGATGGTGACCAGAGAGAGAGTGACCAGGGAGAGAGTGACCAGAGAGAGAGAGACCATAGAGAGAGTGACCAGGGAGAGAGAGTGAGAGACCAGGGAGAGAGAGACCAGGGAGATAGTGACCAGAGAGAGAGAGACCAGAGAGAGAGAGACCATAGAGAGAGTGACCAGGGAGAGAGAGTGAGAGACCAGGGAGAGAGAGACCAGGGAGAGGGAGACCAGAGAGAGAGATACCAGAGAGAGGTTGACCAGGGAGAGAGAGACCAGGGAGAGAGACCAGGGAGAGAGAGACCAGCGAGAGAGAGAGACCAGGGAGAGAGAGACCAGAGCGTGAGTGACCAGAGAGAGAGTGACCAGGGAGAGAGAGACCAGGGAGAGAGAGACCAGGGTGAGACAGATGAGGGAGAGAGAGACCAGGGAGAGAGAGAGACCAGGGAGAGAGAGAACAGAGAGAGAGTGACAAGGAAGAGATAGACCAGGGAGAGAGTGACCAGGGAGAGAGAGACCAGGGAGAGAGAGACCAGGGAGAGAAAGACCAGAGAGAGAGAGACCAGAGAGAGCGTGACCAGGGAGAGAGGGACCAGGGAGAGACAGATGAGGGAGAGAGAGACCAGGGAGAGAGAGAGACCAGGGAGAGAGAGAACAGAGAGAGAGTGACAAGGGAGGGATAGACCTGGGAGAGAGTGACCAGGGAGAGAGAGACCAGGGAGAGAGAGACCAGGGAGAGAGAGACCAGGGAGAGAGAGACCAGAGAGAGAGATACCAGAGAGAGGGTGACCAGGGAGAGAGAGACCAGGGAGAGAGAGACCAGGGAGAGAGAGACCAGGGAGAGAGAGACCAGAGCGAGAGTGACCAGAGAGAGAGTGATCAGGGAGAGAGAGAGAGAGACCAGGGAGAGAGAGAGACCAGAGAGAGAGATACCAGAGAGAGAGAGACCAGGGAGAGAGAGACCAGGCAGCGAGAGACCAGGGAGAGAGAGACCAGGGTGAGAGAGAGACCAGGGAGAGAGAGACCAGGGAGAGAGAGAACAGAGAGAGAGTGACAAGGGAGGGATAGTCCTGGGAGAGAGTGACCAGGGAGAGAGAGACCAGCGAGAGAGTGACCAGGGAGAGGTAGACCAGGGAGAGAGTGACCAAGGAGAGACTGACCAGGGAGAGAGAGAGACCAGGGAGAGAGAGACCAGGGAGAGAGAGACCAGGGAGAGAGTGACCAGGGAGAGAGGGACCAGGGAGAGAGAGACCAGGGAGAGAGTGACCAGGGAGAGAGTGACAAGGGAGAGAGTGACCATGGAGAGAGTGATCAGGGAGAGAGTGACCAGAGAGAGAGTGACCAGGGAGAGAGAGACCAGGGAGAGAATGACCAGAGAGAGAGTGCCCAAGGAGAGAGAGACCAGGGAGAGAGAGACCAGGGAGAGAGTGACCAGGGAGAGAGTGACCAGGGAGAGAGAGACCAGGGAGAGAGTGACCAGGGAGAGAGAGACCAGGGGGAGAGTGTCCAGGGAGAGAGAGACCAGAGAGAGAGAGACCAGGGAGAGGGAGACCAGAGAGAGCGTGACCAGGGAGAGAGGGACCAGGGAGAGACAGATGAGGGAGAGAGAGACCAGGGAGAGAGAGAGACCAGGGAGAGAGAGAACAGAGAGAGAGTGACAAGGGAGGGATAGACCTGGGAGAGAGTGACCAGGGAGAGAGAGACCAGGGAGAGAGAGACCAGGGAGAGAGAGACCAGGGAGAGAGAGACCAGAGAGAGAGATACCAGAGAGAGGGTGACCAGGGAGAGAGAGACCAGGGAGAGAGAGACCAGGGAGAGAGAGACCAGGGAGAGAGAGACCAGAGCGAGAGTGACCAGAGAGAGAGTGATCAGGGAGAGAGAGAGAGAGACCAGGGAGAGAGAGAGACCAGAGAGAGAGATACCAGAGAGAGAGAGACCAGGGAGAGAGAGACCAGGCAGCGAGAGACCAGGGAGAGAGAGACCAGGGTGAGAGAGAGACCAGGGAGAGAGAGACCAGGGAGAGAGAGAACAGAGAGAGAGTGACAAGGGAGGGATAGTCCTGGGAGAGAGTGACCAGGGAGAGAGAGACCAGCGAGAGAGTGACCAGGGAGAGGTAGACCAGGGAGAGAGTGACCAAGGAGAGAGTGACCAGGGAGAGAGAGAGACCAGGGAGAGAGAGACCAGGGAGAGAGAGACCAGGGAGAGAGTGACCAGGGAGAGAGGGACCAGGGAGAGAGAGACCAGGGAGAGAGTGACCAGGGAGAGAGTGACAAGGGAGAGAGTGACCATGGAGAGAGTGATCAGGGAGAGAGTGACCAGAGAGAGAGTGACCAGGGAGAGAGAGACCAGGGAGAGAATGACCAGAGAGAGAGTGCCCAAGGAGAGAGAGACCAGGGAGAGAGAGACCAGGGAGAGAGTGACCAGGGAGAGAGTGACCAGGGAGAGAGAGACCAGGGAGAGAGTGACCAGGGAGAGAGAGACCAGGGGGAGAGTGTCCAGGGAGAGAGAGACCAGAGAGAGAGAGACCAGGGAGAGGGAGACCAGAGAGAGAGAGACCAGGGAGAGAGTGACCACGGAGAGACAGACCAGGGAGAGAGTGACCAGCGAGAGAGAGACCAGGTAGAGAGTGACGAGGGAGAGAGAGACCAAGGAGAGAGAGAGACCAGGGAGAGAGAGAGACCAGGGAGAGAGTGACCCGGGAGAGAGTGGCCAGGGAGAGAGTGACCAGGGAGAGAGTGACCAGGGAGAGAGTGACCAGGGAGAGAGAGACCAGGGAGAGAGTGACCAGGGAGAGAGTGACAAGGGAGAGAGTGACCAGGGAGTGAGTGACCAGGGAGAGAGAGACCAGGGAGAGAGAGACCAGGGAGAGAGAGACCAGGGAGAGAGTGAGCACGGAGAGACAGACCAGAGAGAGAGTGACCAGGGTGAGAGAGACCAGAGAGAGAGAGACCAGAGAGAGCGTGACCAGGGATGAGGGACCAGGGAGAGACAGATGAGGGAGAGAGAGACCAGGGAGAGAGAGAGACCAGGGAGAGAGAGAACAGAGAGAGAGTGACAAGGGAGGGATAGACCTGGGAGAGAGTGACCAGGGAGAGAGAGACCAGGGAGAGAGAGACCAGGGAGAGAGAGACCAGTGAGAGAGAGACCAGAGAGAGAGATACCAGAGAGAGGGTGACCAGGGAGAGAGAGACCAGGGAGAGAGAGACCAGGGAGAGAGAGACCAGGGAGAGAGAGACCAGAGCGAGAGTGACCAGAGAGAGAGTGATCAGGGAGAGAGAGAGAGAGACCAGGGAGAGAGAGAGACCAGAGAGAGAGATACCAGAGAGAGAGAGACCAGGGAGAGAGAGACCAGGCAGCGAGAGACCAGGGAGAGAGAGACCAGGGTGAGAGAGAGACCAGGGAGAGAGAGACCAGGGAGAGAGAGAACAGAGAGAGAGTGACAAGGGAGGGATAGTCCTGGGAGAGAGTGACCAGGGAGAGAGAGACCAGCGAGAGAGTGACCAGGGAGAGGTAGACCAGGGAGAGAGTAACCAAGGAGAGAGTGACCAGGGAGAGAGAGAGACCAGGGAGAGAGAGACCAGGGAGAGAGAGACCAGGGAGAGAGTGACCAGGGAGAGAGGGACCAGGGAGAGAGAGACCAGGGAGAGAGTGACCAGGGAGAGAGTGACAAGGGAGAGAGTGACCATGGAGAGAGTGATCAGGGAGAGAGTGACCAGAGAGAGAGTGACCAGGGAGAGAGAGACCAGGGAGAGAATGACCAGAGAGAGAGTGCCCAAGGAGAGAGAGACCAGGGAGAGAGAGACCAGGGAGAGAGTGACCAGGGAGAGAGTGACCAGGGAGAGAGAGACCAGGGAGAGAGTGACCAGGGAGAGAGAGAGACCAGGGGGAGAGTGTCCAGGGAGAGAGAGACCAGAGAGAGAGAGACCAGGGAGAGGGAGACCAGAGAGAGAGAGACCAGGGAGAGAGTGACCACGGAGAGACAGACCAGGGAGAGAGTGACCAGCGAGAGAGAGACCAGGTAGAGAGTGACGAGGGAGAGAGAGACCAAGGAGAGAGAGACCAGGGAGAGAGAGACCAGGGAGAGAGAGACCAGAGCGAGAGTGACCAGAGAGAGAGTGATCAGGGAGAGAGAGAGAGAGACCAGGGAGAGAGAGAGACCAGAGAGAGAGATACCAGAGAGAGAGAGACCAGGGAGAGAGAGACCAGGCAGCGAGAGACCAGGGAGAGAGAGACCAGGGTGAGAGAGAGACCAGGGAGAGAGAGACCAGGGAGAGAGAGAACAGAGAGAGAGTGTCAAGGGAGGGATAGTCCTGGGAGAGAGTGACCAGGGAGATAGAGACCAGCGAGAGAGTGACCAGGGAGAGGTAGACCAGGGAGAGAGTGACCAAGGAGAGAGTGACCAGGGAGAGAGAGAGACCAGGGAGAGAGAGACCAGGGAGAGAGAGAGCAGGGAGAGAGTGACCAGGGAGAGAGGGACCAGGGAGAGAGAGACCAGGGAGAGAGTGACCAGGGAGAGAGTGACAAGGGAGAGAGTGACCATGGAGAGAGTGATCAGGGAGAGAGTGACCAGAGAGAGAGTGACCAGGGAGAGAGAGACCAGGGAGAGAATGACCAGAGAGAGAGTGCCCAAGGAGAGAGAGACCAGGGAGAGAGAGACCAGGGAGAGAGAGACCAGGGAGAGAGTGACCAGGGAGAGAGTGACCAGGGAGAGAGAGACCAGGGAGAGAGTGACCAGGGAGAGAGAGACCAGGGGGAGAGTGTCCAGGGAGAGAGAGACCAGAGAGAGAGAGACCAGGGAGATGGAGACCAGAGAGAGAGAGACCAGGGAGAGAGTGACCACGGAGAGACAGACCAGGGAGAGAGTGACCAGCGAGAGAGAGACCAGGTAGAGAGAGACGAGGGAGAGAGAGACCAAGGAGAGAGAGAGACCAGGGAGAGAGAGAGACCAGGGAGAGAGTGACCCGGGAGAGAGTGGCCAGGGAGAGAGTGACCAGGGAGAGAGTGACCAGGGAGAGAGTGACCAGGGAGAGAGAGACCAGGGAGAGAGTGACCAGGGAGAGAGAGACCAGGGAGAGAGTGACAAGGGAGAGAGTGACCAGGGAGTGAGTGACCAGGGAGAGAGAGACCAGGGAGAGAGAGACCAGGGAGAGAGAGACCAGGGAGAGAGTGAGCACGGAGAGACAGACCAGAGAGAGAGTGACCAGGGTGAGAGAGACCAGAGAGAGAGAGACCAGAGAGAGCGTGACCAGGGAGAGAGGGACCAGGGAGAGACAGATGAGGGAGAGAGAGACCAGGGAGAGAGAGAGACCAGGGAGAGAGAGAACAGAGAGAGAGTGACAAGGGAGGGATAGACCTGGGAGAGAGTGACCAGGGAGAGAGAGACCAGGGAGAGAGAGACCAGGGAGAGAGAGACCAGTGAGAGAGAGACCAGAGAGAGAGATACCAGAGAGATGGTGACCAGGGAGATAGAGACCAGGGAGAGAGAGACCAGGGAGAGAGAGACCAGGGAGAGAGAGACCAGAGCGAGAGTGACCAGAGAGAGAGTGATCAGGGAGAGAGAGAGAGAGACCAGGGAGAGAGAGAGACCAGAGAGAGAGATACCAGAGAGAGAGAGACCAGGGAGAGAGAGACCAGGCAGCGAGAGACCAGGGAGAGAGAGACCAGGGTGAGAGAGAGACCAGGGAGAGAGAGACCAGGGAGAGAGAGAACAGAGAGAGAGTGACAAGGGAGGGATAGTCCTGGGAGAGAGTGACCAGGGAGAGAGAGACCAGCGAGAGAGTGACCAGGGAGAGGTAGACCAGGGAGAGAGTGACCAAGGAGAGAGTGACCAGGGAGAGAGAGAGACCAGGGAGAGAGAGACCAGGGAGAGAGAGACCAGGGAGAGAGTGACCAGGGAGAGAGTGACAAGGGAGAGAGTGACCATGGAGAGAGTGATCAGGGAGAGAGTGACCAGAGAGAGAGTGACCAGGGAGAGAGAGACCAGGGAGAGAATGACCAGAGAGAGAGTGCCCAAGGAGAGAGAGACCAGGGAGAGAGAGACCAGGGAGAGAGTGACCAGGGAGAGAGTGACCAGGGAGAGAGAGACCAGGGAGAGAGTGACCAGGGAGAGAGAGACCAGGGGGAGAGTGTCCAGGGAGAGAGAGACCAGAGAGAGAGAGACCAGGGAGAGGGAGACCAGAGAGAGAGAGACCAGGGAGAGAGTGACCACGGAGAGACAGACCAGGGAGAGAGTGACCAGCGAGAGAGAGACCAGGTAGAGAGTGACGAGGGAGAGAGAGACCAAGGAGAGAGAGAGACCAGGGAGAGAGAGAGACCAGGGAGAGAGTGACCCGGGAGAGAGTGGCCAGGGAGAGAGTGACCAGGGAGAGAGTGACCAGGGAGAGAGTGACCAGGGAGAGAGAGACCAGGGAGAGAGAGACAAGGGAGAGAGTGACCAGGGAGTGAGTGACCAGGGAGAGAGAGACCAGGGAGAGAGAGACCAGGGAGAGAGAGACCAGGGAGAGAGTGAGCACGGAGAGACAGACCAGAGAGAGAGTGACCAGGGAGAGAGTGACCAGCGAGAGAGAGACCAGAGAGAGAGTGACCAGGGAGAGAGAGACCAGGGAGAGAGAGAGACATGGGAGAGAGTGATGAGGGAGAGAGTGACCATGGAGAGAGAGACCAGGGAGAGAGTGACCAGGGAGAGAAAAACCAGGGGGAGAGTGTCCAGGGAGAGAGAGACCAGAGAGAGAGAGACCAGGGAGATAGAGACCAGAGAGAGAGAGACCAGGGAGAGAATGACCAGGGAGAGAGAGACCAGAGAGAGACAGACCAGAGAGAGAGTGACCAGTGAGAGAGCGACCAGGGAAAGAGAGACCAGGAGGAGGGAGAGACCAGGGAGAGAGTGACCAGGGAGAGAGAGACCAGGGAGAGAGTGACCTGGGAGAGAGTAACCAGGGAGAGAGAGACCAGAGAGAAAGTGTCCAGGGAGAGACAGACCAGAGAGAGAGTGACCAGGGTGAGAGAGACCAGAGAGAGAGAGACCAGAGAGAGCGTGACCAGGGAGAGAGGGACCAGGGAGAGACAGATGAGGGAGAGAGAGACCAGGGAGAGAGAGAGACCAGGGAGAGAGAGAACAGAGAGAGAGTGACAAGGGAGGGATAGACCTGGGAGAGAGTGACCAGGGAGAGAGAGACCAGGGAGAGAGAGACCAGGGAGAGAGAGACCAGTGAGAGAGAGACCAGAGAGAGAGATACCAGAGAGATGGTGACCAGGGAGATAGAGACCAGGGAGAGAGAGACCAGGGAGAGAGAGACCAGGGAGAGAGAGACCAGAGCGAGAGTGACCAGAGAGAGAGTGATCAGGGAGAGAGAGAGAGAGACCAGGGAGAGAGAGAGACCAGAGAGAGAGATACCAGAGAGAGAGAGACCAGGGAGAGAGAGACCAGGCAGCGAGAGACCAGGGAGAGAGAGACCAGGGTGAGAGAAAGACCAGGGAGAGAGAGACCAGGGAGAGAGAGAACAGAGAGAGAGTGACAAGGGAGGGATAGTCCTGGGAGAGAGTGACCAGGGAGAGAGAGACCAGCGAGAGAGTGACCAGGGAGAGGTAGACCAGGGAGAGAGTGACCAAGGAGAGAGTGACCAGGGAGAGAGAGAGACCAGGGAGAGAGAGACCAGGGAGAGAGAGACCAGGGAGAGAGTGACCAGGGAGAGAGGGACCAGGGAGAGAGAGACCAGAGAGAGAGTGACCAGGGAGAGAGTGACAAGGGAGAGAGTGACCATGGAGAGAGTGATCAGGGAGAGAGTGACCAGAGAGAGAGTGACCAGGGAGAGAGAGACCAGGGAGAGAATGACCAGAGAGAGAGTGCCCAAGGAGAGAGAGACCAGGGAGAGAGAGACCAGGGAGAGAGTGACCAGGGAGAGAGTGACCAGGGAGAGAGAGACCAGGGAGAGAGTGACCAGGGAGAGAGAGACCAGGGGGAGAGTGTCCAGGGAGAGAGAGACCAGAGAGAGAGAGACCAGGGAGAGGGAGACCAGAGAGAGAGAGACCAGGGAGAGAGTGACCACGGAGAGACAGACCAGGGAGAGAGTGACCAGCGAGAGAGAGACCAGGTAGAGAGTGACGAGGGAGAGAGAGACCAAGGAGAGAGAGAGACCAGGGAGAGAGAGAGACCAGGGAGAGAGTGACCCGGGAGAGAGTGGCCAGGGAGAGAGTGACCAGGGAGAGAGTGACCAGGGAGAGAGTGACCAGGGAGAGAGAGACCAGGGAGAGAGAGACAAGGGAGAGAGTGACCAGGGAGTGAGTGACCAGGGAGAGAGAGACCAGGGAGAGAGAGACCAGGGAGAGAGAGACCAGGGAGAGAGTGAGCACGGAGAGACAGACCAGAGAGAGAGTGACCAGGGAGAGAGTGACCAGCGAGAGAGAGACCAGAGAGAGAGTGACCAGGGAGAGAGAGACCAGGGAGAGAGAGAGACATGGGAGAGAGTGATGAGGGAGAGAGTGACCATGGAGAGAGAGACCAGGGAGAGAGTGACCAGGGAGAGAAAAACCAGGGGGAGAGTGTCCAGGGAGAGAGAGACCAGAGAGAGAGAGACCAGGGAGATAGAGACCAGAGAGAGAGAGACCAGGGAGAGAATGACCAGGGAGAGAGAGACCAGAGAGAGAGAGACCAGAGAGAGAGTGACCAGTGAGAGAGCGACCAGGGAAAGAGAGACCAGGAGGAGGGAGAGACCAGGGAGAGAGTGACCAGGGAGAGAGAGACCAGGGAGAGAGTGACCTGGGAGAGAGTAACCAGGGAGAGAGAGACCAGAGAGAAAGTGTCCAGGGAGAGAGAGGCCAGGGAGAGAGAGACCAGGGAGTGAGTGACCAGGGAGAGAGTGACCAGGGAGAGAGTGACCAGGGAGAGAGAGAGACCAGAGAGAGAGACCAGGGAGAGAGAGACCAGGGAGAGAGAGACCAGGGAGAGAGAGACCAGGGAGAGAGAGACCAGAGAGAGAGAGACCAGGGAGAGAGATACCAGGGAGAGAGAGACCAGGGAGAGAGTGACCAGGGAGAGAGAGACCAGAGAGAGAGACCAGGGAAAGAGTGACCAGGGAGAGAGAGACAAGGGAGAGAGGGACCAGGATGAGAGAGACCAGGGATAGAGAGACCAGGGAGGGGAGAGAGAGACCAGGGAGAGAGAGACCAGGGAGCGAGAGACCAGGGAGAAAGGGACCAGGGAGAGAGTGTCCAGGGAGAGAGAGGCCAGGGAGAGGGAGACCAGAGAGAGAGAGACCAGGGAGAGAGAGACCAGAGCGAGAGTGACAAGAGAGAGAGTGATCAGAGAGAGAGTGATCAGGGAGAGAGAGAGAGAGACCAGGGAGAGAGAGAGACCAGAGAGAGAGATACCAGAGAGAGGGTGACCAGGGAGAGAGAGACCAGGCAGCGAGAGACCAGGGAGAGAGAGACCAGGGTGAGAGAGAGACCAGGGAGAGAGAGACCAGGGAGAGAGAGAACAGAGAGAGAGTGACAAGGGAGGGATAGCCCTGGGAGAGAGTGACCAGGGAGAGAGAGACCAGCGAGAGAGTGACCAGGGAGAGGGAGACCAAGGAGAGACTGACCAAGGAGAGAGTGACCAGGGAGAGAGAGAGACCAGGGAGAGAGTGACAAGGGAAAGAGTGACCAGGGAAAGAGAGACCAGGGAGAAAGAGACCAGGGAGAGAGAGACCAGGGAGAGAGAGCCCAGAGAGAGAGTGACCAGGGAGAGAGAGACCAGAGAGAGAGTGATCAGGGAGAGAGTGACAAGGGAGAGAGTGACCATGGAGAGAGTGATCAGGGAGAGAGTGACCAGAGAGTGAGTGACCAGGGAGAGAGAGACCAGGGAGAGAATGACCAGAGAGAGAGTGCCCAGGGAGAGAGAGACCAGGGAGAGAGAGACCAGGGAGAGAGTGACCAGGGAGAGAGTGACCAGGGAGAGAGAGACCAGGGAGAGAGTGACCAGGGAGAGACAGACCAGGGGGAGAGTGTCCAGGGAGAGAGAGACCAGAGAGAGAGAGACCAGGGAGAGGGAGACCAGAGAGAGAGAGACCAGGGAGAGAGTGACCACGGAGAGACAGACCAGGGAGAGAGTGACCAGCGAGAGAGAGACCAGGTAGAGAGAGACCAGGGAGAGAGAGAGACCAGGGAGAGAGAGAGACCAGGGAGAGAGTGACCCGGGAGAGAGTGGCCAGGGAGAGAGTGACCAGGGAGAGAGTGACCAGGGAGAGAGTGACCAGGGAGAGAGAGACCAGGGAGAGAGTGACCAGGGAGGGAGAGACCAGGGAGAGAGATAGACAAGGGAGAGAGAGACAAGGGAGAGAGTGACCAGGGAGAGAGGGACCAGGGAGAGAGAGACCAGGGAGAGAGTGACCAGGGAGAGAGTGACAAGGGAGAGAGTGACCATGGAGAGAGTGATCAGGGAGAGAGTGACCAGAGAGAGAGTGACCAGAGAGAGAGTGACCAGGGAGAGAGAGACCAGGGAGAGAATGACCAGAGAGAGAGTGCCCAAGGAGAGAGAGACCAGGGAGAGAGAGACCAGGGAGAGAGTGACCAGGGAGAGAGTGACCAGGGAGAGAGAGACCAGGGAGAGAGTGACCAGGGAGAGAGAGACCAGGGGGAGAGTGTCCAGGGAGAGAGAGACCAGAGAGAGAGAGACCTGGGAGAGGGAGACCAGAGAGAGAGAGACCAGGGAGAGAGTGACCACGGAGAGACAGACCAGGGAGAGAGTGACCAGCGAGAGAGAGACCAGGTAGAGAGTGACGAGGGAGAGAGAGACCAAGGAGAGAGAGAGACCAGGGAGAGAGAGAGACCAGGGAGAGAGTGACCCGGGAGAGAGTGGCCAGGGAGAGAGTGACCAGGGAGAGAGTGACCAGGGAGAGAGTGACCAGGGAGAGAGAGACCAGGGAGAGAGTGACCAGGGAGAGAGAGACCAGGGAGAGAGTGACCAGGGAGAGAGTGACCAGGGAGTGAGTGACCAGGGAGAGAGAGACCAGGGAGAGGGAGACCAGGGAGAGAGAGACCAGGGAGAGAGTGAGCACGGAGAGACAGACCAGAGAGAGAGTGACCAGGGTGAGAGAGACCAGAGACAGAGAGACCAGAGAGAGCGTGACCAGGGAGAGAGGGACCAGGGAGAGACAGATGAGGGAGAGAGAGACCAGGGAGAGAGAGAGACCAGGGAGAGAGAGAACAGAGAGAGAGTGACAAGGGAGGGATAGACCTGGGAGAGAGTGACCAGGGAGAGAGAGACCAGGGAGAGAGAGACCAGGGAGAGAGAGACCAGTGAGAGAGAGACCAGAGAGAGAGATACCAGAGAGATGGTGACCAGGGAGAGAGAGACCAGGGAGAGAGAGACCAGGGAGAGAGAGGCCAGGGAGAGAGAGACCAGAGCGAGAGTGACCAGAGAGAGAGTGATCAGGGAGAGAGAGAGAGAGACCAGGGAGAGAGAGAGACCAGAGAGAGAGATACCAGAGAGAGAGAGACCAGGGAGAGAGAGACCAGGCAGCGAGAGACCAGGGAGAGAGAGACCAGGGTGAGAGAGAGACCAGGGAGAGAGAGACCAGGGAGAGAGAGAACAGAGAGAGAGTGACAAGGGAGGGATAGTCCTGGGAGAGAGTGACCAGGGAGGGATAGTCCTGGGAGAGAGTGACCAGGGAGAGAGAGACCAGCGAGAGAGTGACCAGGGAGAGGTAGACCAGGGAGAGAGAGAGACCAGGGAGAGAGAGACCAGGGAGAGAGAGAGACCAGGGAGAGAGAGACCAGGGAGAGAGGGACCAGGGAGAGAGAGACCAGGGAGAGAGTGACCAGGGAGAGAGTGACAAGGGAGAGAGTGACCATGGAGAGAGTGACCAGGGAGAGAGAGACCAGGGAGAGAGAGAGACATGGGAGAGAGTGATGAGGGAGAGAGTGACCATGGAGAGAGAGACCAGGGAGAGAGTGACCAGGGAGAGAAAAACCAGGGGGAGAGTGTCCAGGGAGAGAGAGACCAGAGAGAGAGAGACCAGGGAGATAGAGACCAGAGAGAGAGAGACCAGGGAGAGAATGACCAGGGAGAGAGAGACCAGAGAGAGAGTGACCAGTGAGAGAGTGACCAGGGAAAGAGAGACCAGGAGGAGGGAGAGACCAGGGAGAGAGTGACCAGGGAGAGAGGGACCAGGGAGAGAGTGACCTGGGAGAGAGTAACCAGGGAGAGAGAGACCAGAGAGAAAGTGTCCAGGGAGAGAGAGGCCAGGGAGAGAGAGACCAGGGAGTGAGTGACCAGGGAGAGAGTGACCAGGGAGAGAGTGACCAGGGAGAGAGAGAGACCAGAGAGAGAGACCAGGGAGAGAGAGACCAGGGAGAGAGAGACCAGGGAGAGAGAGACCAGGGAGAGAGAGACCAGAGAGAGAGAGACCAGGGAGAGAGATACCAGGGAGAGAGAGACCAGGGAGAGAGTGACCAGGGAGAGAGAGACCAGAGAGAGAGACCAGGGAAAGAGTGACCAGGGAGAGAGAGACAAGGGAGAGAGGGACCAGGATGAGAGAGACCAGGGATAGAGAGACCAGGGAGGGGAGAGAGAGACCAGGGAGAGAGAGACCAGGGAGCGAGAGACCAGGGAGAAAGGGACCAGGGAGAGAGTGACCAGGGAGAGAGAGGCCAGGGAGAGGGAGACCAGAGAGAGAGAGACCAGGGAGAGAGAGACCAGAGCGAGAGTGACAAGAGAGAGAGTGATCAGAGAGAGAGTGATCAGGGAGAGAGAGAGAGAGACCAGGGAGAGAGAGAGACCAGAGAGAGAGATAGCAGAGAGAGGGTGATCAGGGAGAGAGAGACCAGGCAGCGAGAGACCAGGGAGAGAGAGACCAGGGTGAGAGAGAGACCAGGGAGAGAGAGACCAGGGAGAGAGAGAACAGAGAGAGAGTGACAAGGGAGGGATAGCCCTGGGAGAGAGTGACCAGGGAGAGAGAGACCAGCGAGAGAGTGACCAGGGAGAGGGAGACCAGGCAGCGAGAGACCAGGGAGAGAGAGACCAGGGTGAGAGAGAGACCAGGGAGAGAGTGACAAGGGAAAGAGTGACCAGGGAAAGAGAGACCAGGGAGAAAGAGACCAGGGAGAGAGAGACCAGGGAGAGAGAGCCCAGAGAGAGAGTGACCAGGGAGAGAGTGACAAGGGAGAGAGTGACCATGGAGAGAGTGATCAGGGAGAGAGTGACCAGAGAGTGAGTGACCAGGGAGAGAGAGACCAGGGAGAGAATGACCAGAGAGAGAGTGCCCAGGGAGAGAGAGACCAGGGAGAGAGAGACCAGGGAGAGAGTGACCAGGGAGAGAGTGACCAGGGAGAGAGAGACCAGGGAGAGAGTGACCAGGGAGAGACAGACCAGGGGGAGAGTGTCCAGGGAGAGAGAGACCAGAGAGAGAGAGACCAGGGAGAGGGAGACCAGAGAGAGAGAGACCAGGGAGAGAGTGACCACGGAGAGACAGACCAGGGAGAGAGTGACCAGCGAGAGAGAGACCAGGTAGAGAGAGACCAGGGAGAGAGAGAGACCAGGGAGAGAGAGAGACCAGGGAGAGAGTGACCCGGGAGAGAGTGGCCAGGGAGAGAGTGACCAGGGAGAGAGTGACCAGGGAGAGAGTGACCAGGGAGAGAGAGACCAGGGAGAGAGTGACCAGGGAGGGAGAGACCAGGGAGAGAGAGAGACAAGGGAGAGAGAGACAAGGGAGAGAGTGACCAGGGAGTGAGTGACCAGGGAGAGAGAGACCAGGGAGAGAGAGACCAGGGAGAGAGAGACCAGGGAGAGAGAGACCAGGGAGAGAGTGAGCACCGAGAGACAGACCAGAGAGAGAGTGACCAGGGAGAGAGTGACCAGCGAGAGAGAGACCAGAGAGAGAGTGACCAGGGAGAGAGAGACCAGGGAGAGAGAGAGACCAGGGAGAGAGTGATGAGGGAGAGAGTGACCAGGGAGAGAGAGACCAGGGAGAGAGTGACCAGGGAGAGAAAAACCAGGGGGAGAGTGTCCAGGGAGAGAGAGACCAGAGAGAGAGAGACCAGGGAGATAGAGACCAGGGAGAGAGTGACCAGGGAGAGAAAAACCAGGGGGAGAGTGTCCAGGGAGAGAGAGACCAGAGAGAGAGAGACCTGGGAGAGAGAGACCAGGGTGAGATTGACCAGGGAGAGAGAGACCAGAGAGAGAGTGACCAGTGAGAGAGTGACCAGGGAAAGAGAGACCAGGAGGAGTGAGAGACCAGGGAGAGAGTGACCAGGGAGAGAGAGACCAGGGAGAGAGTGACCTGGGAGAGAGTAACCAGGGAGAGAGAGACCAGAGAGAAAGTGTCCAGGGAGAGAGAGGCCAGGGAGAGAGAGGCCAGGGAGAGAGAGACCAGGGAGTGAGTGACCAGGGAGAGAGTGACCAGGGAGAGAGTGACCAGGGAGAGAGAGAGAGCAGAGAGAGAGACCAGGGAGAGAGAGACCAGGGAGAGAGAGACCAGGGAGAGAGAGACCAGGGAGAGAGAGACCAGGGAGAGAGAGACCAGAGAGAGAGAGACCAGGGAGAGATAGACCAGGGAGAGAGAGACCAGGGAGAGAGTGACCAGGGAGAGAGAGACCAGAGAGAGAGACCAGGGAAAGAGTGACCAGGGACAGAGAGACCAGGGAGAGAGGGACCAGGATGAGAGAGACCAGGGATAGAGAGACCAGGGAGGGGAGAGAGAGACCAGGGAGAGAGCGACCAGGGAGCGAGAGACCAGGGAGAGAGGGACCAGGGAGAGAGTGACCAGGGAGAGAGAGGCCAGGGAGAGAGAGACCAGGGAGAGTGAGTCCAGGGAGAGAATGACCAGGGAGAGAGAGACCAGGGAGGAGGAGACCAGATGAGAGTGACCAGGGGGAGAGTGACCAGGGAGAGTGAGATCAGGGAGAGAGAGACCAGGGAGAGAGAGACCAGGGAGAGAGTGATCAGGGAGAGAGAGACCAGGGAGTGAGAGACCAGGGAGAGAGAGACCAGAGAGAGAGAGACCAGAGAAAGAGAGACCAGGGAGAGAGAGACAAGAGAGAGAGTGTCCAGGGAGAGAGAGGCCAGGGAGAGAGTGACCAGGGAGAGAGTGACCAGGGAGAGAGTGACCAGGGAGTGAGTGACCAGGGAGTGAGTGACCAGGGAGAGAGTGACCAGGGAGAGAGTGACCAGGGAGAGAGTGACCAGGGAGAGAGTGACCAGGGAGAGAGTGACCAGGGAGTGAGTGACCAGGGAGAGAGTGACCAGGGAGAGAGTGACCAGGGAGAGAGTGACCAGGGAGAGAGAGACCAGGGAGAGAGAGACCAGAGAGAGAGTCTAGGGAGAGAGAGACCAGGGAGAGAGAGACCAGGGAGAGAGAGACCAGGGAGAGAGAGACCAGAGAGAGAGAGACCAGGGAGAGAGAGACCAGGGAGAGAGAGACCAGGGAGAGAGTGACCAGGGAGAGAGAGACCAGGGAGAGAGAGACCAGGGAGAGAGTGACCAGGGAGAGAGTGACCAGGGAGAGAGAGACCAGGGAGTGAGAGACCAGGGAGAGAGAGACCAGAGAGAGAGAGACCAGAGAGAGAGAGACCAGGGAGAGAGAGACCAGGGAGAGAGAGACCAGGGAGAGAGAGACCAGAGCGAGAGTGACCAGAGAGAGTGACCAGGGAGAGAGAGAGAGATGCCAGGGAGAGAGAGACCAGGGAGAGAGAGACCAGAGAGAGAGATACCAGAGAGAGGGTGACCAGGGAGAGAGACACCAGGGAGAGAGAGCCCAGGGAGAGAGTGACCAGGGAGAGTAAGACACCAGGGAGAGAGAGACCAGGGAGAGAGAGACCAGGGAGAGAGAGACCAGGGAGAGAGAGACCAGGGAGAGAGAGACCAGAGAGAGAGTGACCAGAGAGATAGTGACCAGAGAGAGAGTGACCAGGGAGAGAGAGTGAGAGACCAGGGAGAGAGAGACCCGGGAGAGGGAGACCAGAGAGAGATACCAGAGAGAGGGTGACCAGGGAGAGAGAGACCAGGGAGAGAGAGACCAGGGAGAGAGATACCAGGGTGAGAGAGACCAGAGAGAGAGAGACCAGGGAGAGAGAGACCAGAGAGAGAGTGACCAGAGAGATAGTGCCCAGAGAGAGAGTGACCAGGGAGAGAGAGAGACCAGGGAGAGAGAGACCAGGGATAGAGAGACCAGGGAGAGCGAGACCAGGAAGAGAGAGACCAGGGAGAGAGAGACCAGAGAGAGAGTGACCAGAGAGATAGTGACCAGAGAGAGAATGACCAGGGAGAGAGAGAGAGAGACCAGGGAGAGAGAGACCAGGGAGAGGGAGACCAGAGAGGGAGATACCAGAGAGAGGGTGACCAGGGAGAGAGAGACCAGGGAGAGAGAGACCAGGGAGAGAGAGACCAGGGAGAGAGAGACCATAGAGAGAGTGACCAGAGAGATAGTGACCAGAGAGAGAGTGACCAGGGAGAGAGAGAGAGAGAGAGACCAGGGAGAGTGAGACCAAGGAAAGGGAGAGCAGAGAGAGAGATACCAGAGAGAGGGTGACCAGGGAGAGAGAGACCAGGGAGAGAGAGCCCAGGGAGAGAGAGACCAGCGAGAGAGAGAGACCAGGGAGAGAGATACCAGAGCGTGAGTGACCAGAGAGAGAGTGACCAGGGAGAGAGAGAGAGAGACCAGGGAGAGAGAGACCAGGGTGAGAGAGTCCAGAGAGAGAGAGACCAGAGAGAGCGTGACCAGCGAGAGAGGGACCAGGGAGAGAGAGACGAGGGAGAGAGAGACCAGGGAGAGAGAGAGACCAGGGAGAGAGAGACCAGGGAGAGAGAGACCAGGGAGAGAGAGAACAGAGAGAGAGTGACAAGGGAGGGATAGACCTGGGAGAGAGTGACCAGGGAGAGAGAGACCAGGGAGAGAGAGACCAGGGAGAGAGAGAGACCAGGGAGAGAGAGACCAGAGAGAGAGGTACCAGAGAGAGGGTGACCAGTGAGAGAGAGACCAGGGAGAGAGAGACCAGGGAGAGAGAGACCAGGGAGAGAGAGACCAGAGCGAGAGTGACCAGAGAGAGAGTGATCAGGGAGAGAGAGAGAGAGACCAGGGAGAGAGAGAGACAAGGCAGAGAGAGACCAGAGAGAGAGAGTGACAAGGGAGGGATAGTCCTGGGAGAGAGTGACCAGGGAGAGAGAGACCAGCGAGAGAGTGACCAGGGAGAGGGAGACCAGGGAGAGAGTGACCAAGGAGAGAGTGACCAGGGAGAGAGAGAGACCAGGGAGAGAGGGACAAGGAAAAGAGTGACCAGGTAAAGAGAGACCAGGGAGAAAGAGACCAGAGAGAGAGTGACCAGGGAGAGAGTGACAAGGGAGAGAGTGACCATGGAGAGAGTGACCAGGGAGAGAGAGACCAGGGAGAGTGTGACCAGAGAGAGAGTGACCAGGGAGAAAATGACTAGAGAGAGAGTGACCAGGGAGAGAGAGACCAGGGAGAGAGAGACCAGGGAGAGAGTGAACAGGGAGAGAGTGACCAGGGAGAGAGAGACCAGGGAGAGAGTGACCAGGGAGAGAGAGACCAGGGGGAGAGTGTCCAGGGAGTGAGAGACCAGAGAGAGTGAGACCAGGGAGAGGGAGACCAGAGAGAGAGAGACCAGGGAGGAGGAGACCAGATGAGAGTGACCAGGGGGAGAGTGACCAGGGAGAGTGAGATCAGGGAGAGAGTGACCAGAGAGAGAGAGACCAGGGAGAGAGAGACCGGGGAGAGAGTGACCAGGGAGAGAGAGACCAGAGAGAGAGAGACCAGGGAGCGAGAGACCAGAGAGAGAGAGACCAGGGAGAGAGTGACCAGGGAGAGAGTGATCAGGGAGAGAGTGATCAGGGAGAGAGAGACCAGGGAGTGAGAGACCAGGGAGAGAGAGACCAGAGAGAGAGAGACCAGAGAGAGAGAGACCTTGGAGAGAGAGACCAGGGAGAGAGAGACCAGGGAGAGAGAGACCAGAGCGAGAGTGACCAGAGAGAGTGACCAGGGAGAGAGAGAGAGATGCCAGGGAGAGAGAGACCAGGGAGAGAGAGACCAGAGAGAGAGATACCAGAGAGAGAGAGACCAGGGAGAGAGAGACCAGGGAGAGAGAGACCAGGGAGAGAGAGACCAGAGCGAGAGTGACCAGAGAGAGTGACCAGGGAGAGAGAGAGAGATGCCAGGGAGAGAGAGACCAGGGAGAGAGAGACCAGAGAGAGAGATACCAGAGAGAGGGTGACCAGGGAGAGAGACACCAGGGAGAGAGAGCCCAGGGAGAGAGTGACCAGGGAGAGAAAGAGACCAGGGAGAGAGAGACCAGGGAGAGAGAGACCAGGGAGAGAGAGACCAGGGAGAGAGAGACCAGGGAGAGAGAGACCAGAGAGAGAGAGAGACCAGGGAGAGAGAGACCAGAGAGAGAGGTACCAGAGAGAGGGTGACCAGTGAGAGAGAGACCAGGGAGAGAGAGACCAGGGAGAGAGAGACCAGGGAGAGAGAGACCAGGGAGAGAGAGACCAGAGCGAGAGTGACCAGAGAGAGAGTGATCAGGGAGAGAGAGAGAGAGACCAGGGAGAGAGAGAGACAAGGCAGAGAGAGACCAGAGAGAGAGAGTGACAAGGGAGGGATAGTCCTGGGAGAGAGTGACCAGGGAGAGAGAGACCAGCGAGAGAGTGACCAGGGAGAGGGAGACCAGGGAGAGAGTGACCAAGGAGAGAGTGACCAGGGAGAGAGAGAGACCAGGGAGAGAGGGACAAGGAAAAGAGTGACCAGGTAAAGAGAGACCAGGGAGAAAGAGACCAGGGAGAGAGAGACCAGGGAGAGAGAGACCAGAGAGAGAGTGACCAGGGAGAGAGTGACAAGGGAGAGAGTGACCATGGAGAGAGTGACCAGGGAGAGAGAGACCAGGGAGAGTGTGACCAGAGAGAGAGTGACCAGGGAGAAAATGACTAGAGAGAGAGTGACCAGGGAGAGAGAGACCAGGGAGAGAGAGACCAGGGAGAGAGTGAACAGGGAGAGAGTGACCAGGGAGAGAGAGACCAGGGAGAGAGAGACCAGGGAGAGAGTGACCAGGGAGAGAGAGACCAGGGGGAGAGTGTCCAGGGGGAGAGTGTCCAGGGAGAGAGAGACCAGAGAGAGTGAGACCAGGGAGAGGGAGACCAGAGAGAGAGAGACCAGGGAGGAGGAGACCAGATGAGAGTGACCAGGGGGAGAGTGACCAGGGAGAGTGAGATCAGGGAGAGAGTGACCAGAGAGAGAGAGACCAGGGAGAGAGAGACCAGGGAGAGAGTGACCAGGGAGAGAGAGACCAGAGAGAGAGAGACCAGGGAGCGAGAGACCAGAGAGAGAGAGACCAGGGAGAGAGTGACCAGGGAGAGAGTGACCAGGGAGAGAGTGATCAGGGAGAGAGAGACCAGGGAGTGAGAGACCAGGGAGAGAGAGACCAGAGAGAAAGAGACCAGAGAGAGAGACCTTGGAGAGAGAGACCAGGGAGAGAGAGACCAGGGAGAGAGAGACCAGAGCGAGAGTGACCAGAGAGAGTGACCAGGGAGAGAGAGAGAGATGCCAGGGAGAGAGAGACCAGGGAGAGAGAGACCAGAGAGAGAGATACCAGAGAGAGAGAGACCAGGGAGAGAGAGACCAGGGAGAGAGAGACCAGGGAGAGAGAGACCAGAGCGAGAGTGACCAGAGAGAGTGACCAGGGAGAGAGAGAGAGATGCCAGGGAGAGAGAGACCAGGGAGAGAGAGACCAGAGAGAGAGATACCAGAGAGAGGGTGACCAGGGAGAGAGACACCAGGGAGAGAGAGCCCAGGGAGAGAGTGACCAGGGAGAGAAAGAGACCAGGGAGAGAGAGACCAGGGAGAGAGAGACCAGGGAGAGAGAGACAAGGGAGAGAGAGACCAGGGAGAGAGAGACCAGAGAGAGAGTGACCAGAGAGATAGTGACCAGAGAGAGAGTGACCAGGGAGAGAGAGTGAGAGACCAGGGAGAGAGAGACCCGGGAGAGGGAGACCAGAGAGAGAGATACCAGAGAGACGGTGACCAGGGAGAGAGAGACCAGGGAGAGAGAGACCAGGGAGAGAGATACCAGGGTGAGAGAGACCAGGGAGAGAGAGGCCAGGGAGAGAGTGACCAGAGAGATAGTGCCCAGAGAGGGAGTGACCAGGGAGAGAGAGAGACCAGGGAGAGAGAGACCAGGGATAGAGAGACCAGGGAGAGCGAGACAAGGAAGAGAGAGACCAGGGAGAGAGAGACCAGAGAGAGAGTGACCAGAGAGATAGTGACCAGAGAGAGAATGACCAGGGAGAGAGAGAGAGAGACCAGGGAGAGAGAGACAAGGGAGAGGGAGATCAGAGAGGGAGATACCAGACAGAGGGTGACCAGGGAGAGAGAGACCAGGGAGAGAGAGACCAGGGAGAGAGAGACCAGGGAGAGAGAGACCATAGAGAGAGTGACCAGAGAGATAGTGACCAGAGAGAGAGTGACCAGGGAGAGAGAGAGAGAGAGAGACCAGGGAGAGTGAGACCAGGGAGAGGGAGAGCAGAGAGAGAGATACCAGAGAGAGGGTGACCAGGGAGAGAGAGACCAGGGAGAGAGAGACCAGGGAGAGAGAGACCAGCGAGAGAGAGAGACCAGGGAGAGAGAGACAAGAGCGTGAGTGACCAGAGAGAGAGTGACCAGGGAGAGAGAGAGAGAGACCAGGGAGAGAGAGACCAGGGTGAGAGAGACCAGAGAGAGAGAGACCAGAGAGAGGGTGACCAGGGAGAGTGGGACCAGGGAGAGAGAGACGAGGGAGAGAGAGACCAGGGAGAGAGAGAGACCAGGGAGAGAGAGACGAGGGAGAGAGAGACCAGGGAGAGAGAGAGACCAGGGAGAGAGAGACCAGGGAGAGAGAGAACAGAGAGAGAGTGACCAGGGAGAGAGAGACCAGGGAGAGAGAGACCAGGGAGAGAGAGAGACCAGGGAGAGAGAGACCAGAGAGAGAGGTACCAGAGAGAGGGTGACCAGTGAGAGAGAGACCAGGGAGAGAGAGACCAGGGAGAGAGAGACCAGGGAGAGAGAGACCAGAGCGAGAGTGACCAGAGAGAGAGTGATCAGGGAGAGAGAGAGAGAGACCAGGGAGAGAGAGAGACCAGGCAGAGAGAGACCAGAGAGAGAGTGACAAGGGAGGGATAGTCCTGGGAGAGAGTGACCAGGGAGAGAGAGACCAGCGAGAGAGTGACCAGGGAGAGGGAGACCAGGGAGAGAGTGACCAAGGAGAGAGTGACCAGGGAGAGAGAGAGACCAGGGAGAGAGGGACAAGGAAAAGAGTGACCAGGTAAAGAGAGACCAGGGAGAAAGAGACCAGGGAGAGAGAGACCAGGTAGAGAGACCAGGGAGAGAGAGACCAGGGAGAGAGTGACCAGGGAGAGAGTGACCAGGGAGAGAGAGACCAGGGAGAGAGTGACCAGGGAGAGAAAGACCAGGGGGAGAGTGTCCAGGGAGAGAGAGACCAGAGAGAGAGAGACCAGGGAGAGGGAGACCAGAGAGAGAGAGACCAGGGAGAGAGTGACCACGGAGAGACAGACCAGGGAGAGAGTGACCAGCGAGAGAGAGAGACCAGGTAGAGAGTGACCAGGGAGAGAGAGACCAGGGAGAGAGAGAGACCAGGGAGAGTGAGAGACCAGGGAGAGAGTGACCCGGGAGAGAGTGACCAGGGAGAGAGTGACCAGGGAGAGAGTGACCAGGGAGTGAGAGACCAGAGAGAGAGTGACCAGGGAGAGAGAGACCAGGGAGAGAGAGACCAGGGAGAGAGTGACCAGGGAGTGAGTGACCAGGGAGAGAGAGACCAGGGAGAGAGAGACCAGGGAGAGAGAGGCCAGATAGAGAGTGAGCACGGAGAGACAGACCAGAGAGAGAGTGACCAGGGAGAGAGTGACCAGCGAGAGAGAGACCAGAGAGAGAGTGACCAGGGAGAGAGAGACCAGGGAGAGAGAGACCAGGGAGAGAGAGACCAGAGAGAGAGATACCAGAGAGAGAGTGACCAGGTAGAGAGAGACCAGGGAGAGAGAGACCAGGGAGAGAGAGACCAGGGAGAGAGAGACCAGAGCGAGAGTGACCAGAGAGAGAGTGATCAGGGAGAGAGAGAGAGAGACCAGGGAGAGAGAGACCAGGCAGAGAGAGACCAGAGAGAGAGATACCAGAGAGAGGGTGACCAGGGAGAGAGAGACCAGGGAGCGAGAGACCAGGGAGAGAGTGACCAGGGAGAGAGAGACCTGGGAGAGAGAGACCAGGGAGAGAGAGAGACCAGGGAGAGAGAGACCAGGGAGAGAGAGAGACCAGGGAGAGAGAGACCAGGGAGAGAGAGAACAGAGAGGGAGTGACAAGGGAGGGATAGTCCTGGGAGAGAGTGACCAGCGAGAGAGTGACCAGGGAGAGAGAGACCAGGGAGAGAGTGACCAAGGAGAGAGAGTGACCAGGGAGAAAGACCAGGGAGAGAGAGACCAGGGAAAGAGTGACGAGGGAGCGAGTGACCAGGGAGAGAGTGACCAGGGAGAAAGAGACCAGGGAGAGAGAGACCAGAGAGAGAGAGTGACCAGGGAGAGAGAGACCAGAGCGAGAGTGACCAGAGAGAGAGTGACCAGGGAGAGAGAGACCCGGGAGAGAGAGACGAGGGAGAGATTGAGACCAGGCAGAGAGAGACCAGGGAGAGTGTGACCAGGCAGAGAGAGACCAGAGAGAGAGTGACCCGGGAGAGAGAGACCAGGGAGAGAGTGACCAGGGAGCGAGAGACCATGGAGAGAGAGACCAGGGTGAGAGAGAGACCAGGGAGAGAGAGACCAGGGAGAGAGAGAACAGAGAGAGAGTGACAAGGGAGGGATAGCCCTGGGAGAGATTGACCAGGGAGAGAGAGACCAGCGAGAGAGTGACCAGGGAGAGGGAGACCAAGGAGAGACTGACCAAGGAGAGAGTGACCAGGGAGAGAGAGAGACCAGGGAGAGAGTGACAAGGGAAAGAGTGACCAGGGAAAGAGAGACCAGGGAGAAAGACACCAGGGAGAGAGAGACCAGGGAGAGAGAGCCCAGAGAGAGAGTGACCAGGGAGAGAGTGACAAGGGAGAGAGTGACCATGGAGAGAGTGATCAGGGAGAGAGTGACCAGAGAGTGAGTGACCAGGGAGAGAGAGACCAGGGAGAGAATGACCAGAGAGAGAGTGCCCAGGGAGAGAGAGACCAGGGAGAGAGAGACGAGGGAGAGAGTGACCAGGGAGAGAGTGACCAGGGAGAGAGAGACCAGGGAGAGAGTGACCAGGGAGAGAGAGACCAGGGGGAGAGTGTCCAGGGAGAGAGAGACCAGAGAGAGAGAGACCAGGGAGAGGGAGACCAGAGAGAGAGAGACCAGGGAGAGAGTGACCACGGAGAGACAGACCAGGGAGAGAGTGACCAGCGAGAGAGAGACCAGGTAGAGAGAGACCAGGGAGAGAGAGAGACCAGGGAGAGAGAGAGACCAGGGAGAGAGTGACCCGGGAGAGAGTGGCCAGGGAGAGAGTGACCAGGGAGAGAGTGACCAGGGAGAGAGTGACCAGGGAGAGAGAGACCAGGGAGAGAGTGACCAGGGAGAGAGAGACCAGGGAGAGAGAGACAAGGGAGAGAGAGACAAGGGAGAGAGTGACCAGGGAGTGAGTGACCAGGGAGAGAGAGACCAGGGAGAGAGAGACCAGGGAGAGAGAGACCAGGGAGAGAGAGACCAGGGAGAGAGTGAGCACCGAGAGACAGACCAGAGAGAGAGTGACCAGGGAGAGAGTGACCAGCGAGAGAGAGACCAGAGAGAGAGTGACCAGGGAGAGAGAGACCAGGGAGAGAGAGAGACCAGGGAGAGAGTGATGAGGGAGAGAGTGACCAGGGAGAGAGAGACCAGGGAGAGAGTGACCAGGGAGAGAAAAACCAGGGGGAGAGTGTCCAGGGAGAGAGAGACCAGAGAGAGAGAGACCAGGGAGATAGAGACCAGAGAGAGAGAGACCAGGGAGAGATTGACCAGGGAGAGAGAGACCAGAGAGAGAGTGACCAGTGAGAGAGTGACCAGGGAAAGAGAGACCAGGAGGAGGGAGAGACCAGGGAGATAGTGACCAGGGAGAGAGAGACCAGGGAGAGAGTGACCTGGGAGAGAGTAACCAGGGAGAGAGAGACCAGAGAGAAAGTGTCCAGGGAGAGAGAGGCCAGGGAGAGAGAGGCCAGGGAGAGAGAGACCAGGGAGTGAGTGACCAGGGAGTGAGTGACCAGGGAGAGAGTGACCAGGGAGAGAGTGACCAGGGAGAGAGAGAGACCAGAGAGAGAGACCAGGGAGAGAGAGACCAGGGAGAGAGAGACCAGGGAGAGAGAGACCAGGGAGAGAGAGACCAGGGAGAGAGAGACCAGAGAGAGAGAGACCAGGGAGAGAGAGACCAGGGAGAGAGAGACCAGGGAGAGAGAGACCCGAGAGAGAGACCAGGGAAAGAGTGACCAGGGAGAGAGAGACCAGGGAGAGAGGGACCAGGATGAGAGAGACCAGGGATAGAGAGACCAGGGAGGGGAGAGAGAGACCAGGGAGAGAGCGACCAGGGAGCGAGAGACCAGGGAGAGAGGGACCAGGGAGAGAGTGACCAGGGAGAGAGAGGCCAGGGAGAGAGAGACCAGGGAGAGTGAGTCCAGGGAGAGAATGACCAGGGAGAGAGAGACCAGGGAGGAGGAGACCAGATGAGAGTGACCAGGGGGAGAGTGACCAGGGAGAGTGAGATCAGGGAGAGAGAGACCAGGGAGAGGGAGACCAGGGAGAGAGTGATCAGGGAGAGAGAGATCAGGGAGAGAGAGACCAGGGAGAGAGTGACCAGGGAGAGAGTGACCAGGGAGAGAGTGACCAGGGAGAGAGTGACCAGGGAGAGAGAGACCAGAGAGAGAGTCTAGGGAGAGAGAGACCAGGGAGAGAGAGACCAGGGAGAGAGTGACCAGGGAGAGAGAGACCAGAGAGAGAGTCTAGGGAGAGAGAGACCAGGGAGAGAGAGACCAGGGAGAGAGAGACCAGGGAGAGAGAGACCAGAGAGAGAGAGACCAGGGAGAGAGAGACCAGGGAGAGAGAGACCAGGGAGAGAGTGACCAGGGAGAGAGAGACCAGGGAGAGAGAGACCAGGGAAAGCGTGACCAGGGAGAGAGAGACCAGGGAGAGAGGGACCATGGTGAGAGAGACCAGGGATAGAGAGACCAGGGAGAGTGAGATCAGGGAGAGAGTGACCAGGGAGAGAGAGACCAGGGAGAGAGAGACCAGGGAGAGAGTGACCAGAGAGAGAGAGACCAGGGAGAGAGTGACCAGGGAGAGAGTGACCAGGGAGAGAGTGACCAGGGAGAGAGAGACCAGGGAGTGAGAGACCAGGGAGTGAGAGACCAGGGAGAGAGAGACCAGAGAGAGAGAGACCAGAGAGAGAGAGACCAGGGAGAGAGAGACCAGGGAGAGAGAGACCAGGGAGAGAGAGACCAGAGCGAGAGTGACCAGAGAGAGTGACCAGGGAGAGAGAGAGAGATGCCAGGGAGAGAGAGACCCGGGAGAGGGAGACCAGAGAGAGAGATACCAGAGAGAGGGTGACCAGGGAGAGAGAGACCAGGGAGAGAGAGACCAGGGAGAGAGATACCAGGGTGAGAGAGACCAGAGAGAGAGAGACCAGGGAGAGAGAGACCAGAGAGAGTGACCAGAGAGATAGTGCCCAGAGAGAGAGTGACCAGGGAGAGAGAGAGACCAGGGAGAGAGAGACTAGGGATAGAGAGACCAGGGAGAGCGAGACCAGGAAGAGAGAGACCAGGGAGAGAGAGACCAGAGAGAGAGTGACCAGAGAGATAGTGACCAGAGAGAGAATGACCAGGGAGAGAGAGAGAGAGACCAGAGAGAGAGATACCAGAGAGAGAGAGACCAGGGAGAGAGAGACCAGGGAGAGAGAGACCAGGGAGAGAGATACCAGAGCGAGAGTGACCAGAGAGAGTGACCAAGGAGAGAGAGAGAGATGCCAGGGAGAGAGAGACCAGGGAGAGAGAGACCAGAGAGAGAGATACCAGAGAGAGGGTGACCAGGGAGAGAGACACCAGGGAGAGAGAGCCCAGGGAGAGAGTGACCAGGGAGAGAAAGAGACCAGGGAGAGAGAGACCAGGGAGAGAGAGACCAGGGAGAGAGAGACCAGGGAGAGAGAGACCAGAGAGAGAGTGACCAGAGAGATAGTGACCAGAGAGAGAGTGACCAGGGAGAGAGAGTGAGAGACCAGGGAGAGAGAGACCCGGGAGAGGGAGACCAGAGAGAGAGATACCAGAGAGAGGGTGACCAGGGAGAGAGAGACCAGGGAGAGAGAGACCAGGGAGAGAGATACCAGGGTGAGAGAGACCAGGGAGAGAGAGGCCAGGGAGAGAGAGACCAGAGAGAGAGTGACCAGAGAGATAGTGCCCAGAGAGGGAGTGACCAGGGAGAGAGAGAGACCAGGGAGAGAGAGAGACCAGGGATAGAGAGACCAGGGAGAGCGAGACAAGGAAGAGAGAGACCAGGGAGAGAGAGACCAGAGAGAGAGTGACCAGAGAGATAGTGACCAGAGAGAGAATGACCAGGGAGAGAGAGAGAGAGACCAGGGAGAGAGAGACCAGGGAGAGGGAGACCAGAGAGGGAGATACCAGAGAGAGGGTGACCAGGGAGAGAGAGACCAGGGAGAGAGAGACCAGGGAGAGAGAGACCAGGGAGAGAGAGACCATAGAGAGAGTGACCAGAGAGATAGTGACCAGAGAGAGAGTGACCAGGGAGAGATAGAGAGAGAGAGACCAGGGAGAGTGAGACCAGGGAGAGGGAGAGCAGAGAGAGAGATACCAGAGAGAGGGTGACTAGGGAGAGAGAGACCAGGGAGAGAGAGACCAGGGAGAGAGAGACCAGCGAGAGAGAGAGAGATCAGGGAGAGAGAGACAAGAGCGTGAGTGACCAGAGAGAGAGTGACCAGGGAGAGAGAGAGAGAGACCAGGGAGAGAGAGACCAGGGTGAGAGAGACCAGAGAGAGAGAGACCAGAGAGAGGGTGACCAGGGAGAGTGGGACCAGGGAGAGAGAGACGAGGGAGAGAGAGACCAGGGAGAGAGAGAGACCAGGGAGAGAGAGACCAGGGAGAGAGAGAACAGAGAGAGAGTGACAAGGGACGGATAGACCTGGGAGAGAGTGACCAGGGAGAGAGAGACCAGGGAGAGAGAGACCAGGGAGAGAGAGAGACCAGGGAGAGAGAGACCAGAGAGAGAGGTACCAGAGAGAGGGTGACCAGTGAGAGAGAGACCAGGGAGAGAGAAACCAGGGAGAGAGAGACCAGGGAGAGAGAGACCAGAGCGAGAGTGACCAGAGAGAGAGTGATCAGGGAGAGAGAGAGAGAGACCAGGGAGAGAGAGAGACCAGGCAGAGAGAGACCAGAGAGAGAGTGACAAGGGAGGGATAGTCCTGGGAGAGAGTGACCAGGGAGAGAGAGACCAGCGAGTGAGTGACCAGGGAGAGGGAGACCAGGGAGAGAGTGACCAAGGAGAGAGTGACCAGGGAGAGAGAGAGACCAGGGAGAGAGGGACAAGGAAAAGAGTGACCAGGTAAAGAGAGACCAGGGAGAAAGAGACCAGGGAGAGAGAGACCAGGTAGAGAGACCAGGGAGAGAGAGACCAGGGAGAGAGTGACCAGGGAGAGAGTGACCAGGGAGAGAGAGACCAGGGAGAGAGTGACCAGGGAGAGAGAGACCAGGGGGAGAGTGTCCAGGGAGAGAGAGACCAGAGAGAGAGAGACCAGGGAGAGGGAGACCAGAGAGAGAGAGACCAGGGAGAGAGTGACCACGGAGAGACAGACCAGGGAGAGAGTGACCAGCGAGAGAGAGACCAGGTAGAGAGTGACCAGGGAGAGAGAGACCAGGGAGAGAGAGAGACCAGGGAGAGTGAGAGACCAGGGAGAGAGTGACCCGGGAGAGAGTGACCAGGGAGAGAGTGACCAGGGAGAGAGTGACCAGGGAGTGAGAGTCCAGAGAGAGAGTGACCAGGGAGAGAGAGACCAGGGAGAGAGAGACCAGGGAGAGAGTGACCAGGGAGTGAGTGACCAGGGAGAGAGAGACCAGGGAGAGAGAGACCAGGGAGAGAGAGGCCAGATAGAGAGTGAGCACGGAGAGACAGACCAGAGAGAGAGTGACCAGGGAGAGAGTGACCAGCGAGAGAGAGACCAGAGAGAGAGTGACCAGGGAGAGAGAGACCAGGGAGAGAGAGACCAGGGAGAGAGAGACCAGAGAGAGAGATACCAGAGAGAGAGTGACCAGGTAGAGAGAGACCAGGGAGAGAGAGACCAGGGAGAGAGAGACCAGGGAGAGAGAGACCAGAGCGAGAGTGACCAGAGAGAGAGTGATCAGGGAGAGAGAGAGAGAGACCAGGGAGGGAGAGAGACCAGGCAGAGAGAGACCAGAGAGAGAGATACCAGAGAGAGGGTGACCAGGGAGAGAGAGACCAGGGAGCGAGAGACCAGGGAGAGAGTGACCAGGGAGAGAGAGACCTGGGAGAGAGAGACCAGGGAGAGAGAGAGACCAGGGAGAGAGAGACCAGGGAGAGAGAGAGACCAGGGAGAGAGAGACCAGGGAGAGAGAGAACAGAGAGGGAGTGACAAGGGAGGGATAGTCCTGGGAGAGAGTGACCAGCGAGAGAGTGACCAGGGAGAGAGAGACCAGGGAGAGAGTGACCAAGGAGAGAGTGACCAGGGAGAAAGACCAGGGAGAGAGAGACCAGGGAAAGAATGACCAGGGAGCGAGTGACCAGGGAGAGAGTGACCAGGGAGAAAGAGACCAGAGAGAGAGAGACCAGAGAGAGAGAGTGACCAGGGAGAGAGAGATCAGAGCGAGAGTGACCAGAGAGAGAGTGACGAGGGAGAGAGAGACCCGGGAGAGAGAGACGAGGGAGAGATTGAGACCAGGCAGAGAGAGACCAGGGAGAGTGTGACCAGGCAGAGAGAGACCAGAGAGAGAGTGACCCGGGAGAGAGAGACCAGGGAGAGAGTGACCAGGGAGAGAGAGACCAGGGAGAGAGAGAGACCAGAGAGAGAGTGACCAGAGAGAGAGAGACCAGAGAGAGAGTGACCAGAGAGACAGAGACCAGGGAGAGAGAGACCAGGGAGAGATTGAGACCAAGGAGAGAGAGACCAGGGAGAGAGTGACCAGGGAGAGAGAGACCAGAGAGAGAGTGACCAGGGAGCGAGTGACCAGAGATAGAGAGACCAGAGAGTGAGAGAGACCAGGGAGAGAGTGACCAGGGAGAGAGAGACCAGGGAGAGAGTGACCAGGGAGAGAGTGACCTGGGAGAGAGTGACCAGGGAGAGAGAGACAAGGGAGAGAGTGACCAGGGAAAGTGTGGCCAGGGAGAGAGAGACCAGAGAGAGAGATACCAGAGAGAGGGTGACCAGGGAGAGAGAGACCAGGGAGCGAGAGACCAGGGAGAGAGAGACCAGGGAGAGAGAGAGACCAGGGAGAGAGAGACCAGGGAGTGAGAGAACAGAGAGGGAGTGACAAGGGAGGGATAGTCCTGGGAGAGAGGGACCAGCGAGAGAGTGACCAGGGAGAGGGAGACCAGGGAGAGAGACACCAGAGAGAGAGAGTGACTAGGGAGAGAGTGACAAGGGAGAGAGTGGCCATGGAGAGAGTGATCAGGGAGAGAGTGACCAGAGAGAGAGTGACCAGGGAGAGAATGACCAGAGAGAGAGTGACCAGGGAGAGAGAGACCCGGGAGAGAGAGACCAGGGAGAGATTGAGACCAGGCAGAGAGAGACCAGGGAGAGTGTGACCAGGGAGAGAGAGACCAGAGAGAGAGTGACCCGGGAGAGAGAGACCAGGGAGAGAGTGACCAGGGAGAGAGAGACCAGGGAGAGAGAGAGACCAGAGAGAGAGTGACCAGGGAGAGAGAGACCAGGGAGAGAGAGAGACGAGGGAGAGAGTGACGAGGGAGAGAGTGACCAGGGAGAGAGAGACCAGGGAGAGAGAGACCATTGAGACAGAGACCAGGGAGAGAGAGACCAGAGCGAGAGTGACCAGAGAGAGAGACCGGGGAGAGAGAGAGAGAGGCCAGGGAGGGAGAGAGACCAGGCAGAGAGAGACCAGAGAGAGAGATACCAGAGAGAGGGTGACCAGGGAGAGAGAGAGACCAGGGAGAGAGAGACCTGGGAGAGAGAGACCAGGGAGAGAGAGAGACCAGGGAGAGAGAGAGACCAGGGAGACAGAGACCAGGGAGAGAGAGAACAGAGAGGGAGTGACAAGGGAGGGATAGTCCTGGGAGAGAGTGACCAGCGAGAGAGTGACCAGGGAGAGAGAGACCAGGGAGAGAGTGACCAAGGAGTGAGTGACCAGGGAGAAAGACCAGGGAGAGAGTGACAAGGGAAAGAGTGACCAGGGAGAAAGAGACCAGGGAGAGAGAGACCAGAGAGAGAGAGTGACCAGGGAGAGTGAGACCAGAGCGAGAGTGACCAGAGAGAGAGTGACCAGGGAGAGAGAGACCCGGGAGAGAGAGACGAGGGAGAGATTGAGACCAGGCAGAGAGAGACCAGGGAGAGTGTGACCAGGCAGAGAGAGACCAGAGAGAGAGTGACCCGGGAGAGAGAGACCAGGGAGAGAGTGACCAGGGAGAGAGAGACCAGGGAGAGAGAGAGACCAGAGAGAGAGAGTGACCAGAGAGAGAGAGACCAGAGAGAGAGTGACCAGAGAGACAGAGACCAGGGAGAGAGAGACCAGGGAGAGATTGAGACCAAGGAGAGAGAGACCAGGGAGAGAGTGACCAGGGAGAGAGAGACCAGAGAGAGAGAGACCAGGGAGAGAGTGACCAGGGAGAGAGAGACCAGGGAGAGAGTGACCAGGGAGAGAGTGACCTGGGAGAGAGTGACCAGGGAGAGAGAGACAAGGGAGAGAGTGACCAGGGAAAGTGTGGCCAGGGAGAGAGAGACCAGAGAGAGAGATACCAGAGAGAGGGTGACCAGGGAGAGAGAGACCAGCGAGCGAGAGACCAGGGAGAGAGAGACCAGGGAGAGAGAGAGACCAGGGAGAGAGAGACCAGGGAGAGAGAGAACAGAGAGGGAGTGACAAGGGAGGGATAGTCCTGGGAGAGAGTGACCAGCGAGAGAGTGACCAGGGAGAGGAAGACCAGGGAGAGAGACACCAGAGAGAGAGAGTGACCAGGGAGAGAGTGACAAGGGAGAGAGTGACCATGGAGAGAGTGATCAGGGAGAGAGTGACCAGAGAGAGAGTGACCAGGGAGAGAATGACCAGAGAGAGAGTGACCAGGGAGAGAGAGACCCGGGAGAGAGAGACCAGGGAGAGATTGAGACCAGGCAGAGAGAGACCAGGGAGAGTGTGACCAGGGACAGAGAGACCAGAGAGAGAGTGACCCGGGAGAGAGAGACCAGGGAGAGAGTGACCAGGGAGAGAGAGACCAGGGAGAGAGAGAGACCAGAGAGAGAGTGACCAGAGAGAGAGAGACCAGAGAGAGAGTGACCCGGGAGAGAGTGACCAGGGAGAGAGTGACCAGGGAGAGAGTGACCAGGGAGTGAGAGACCAGAGAGAGAGTGACCAGGGAGAGAGAGACCAGGGAGAGAGAGACCAGGGAGAGAGTGACCAGGGAGTGAGTGACCAGGGAGAGAGAGACCAGGGAGAGAGAGACCAGGGAGAGAGAGGCCAGATAGAGAGTGAGCACGGAGAGACAGACCAGAGAGACAGTGACCAGGGAGAGAGTGACCAGCGAGAGAGAGACCAGAGAGAGAGTGACCAGGGAGAGAGAGACCAGGGAGAGAGAGACCAGGGAGAGAGAGACCAGAGAGAGAGATACCAGAGAGAGAGTGACCAGGTAGAGAGAGACCAGGGAGAGAGAGACCAGGGAGAGAGAGACCAGGGAGAGGGAGACCAGAGAGAGAGTGATCAGGGAGAGAGAGAGAGAGACCAGGGAGGGAGAGAGACCAGGCAGAGAGAGACCAGAGAGAGAGATACCAGAGAGAGGGTGACCAGGGAGAGAGAGACCAGGGAGCGAGAGACCAGGGAGAGAGTGACCAGGGAGAGAGAGACCTGGGAGAGAGAGACCAGGGAGAGAGAGAGACCAGGGAGAGAGAGACCAGGGAGAGAGAGAGACCAGGGAGAGAGAGAACAGGGAGAGAGAGAACAGAGAGGGAGTGACAAGGGAGGGATAGTCCTGGGAGAGAGTGACCAGCGAGAGAGTGACCAGGGAGAGAGAGACCAGGGAGAGAGTGACCAAGGAGAGAGTGACCAGGGAGGAAGACCAGGGAGAGAGAGACCAGGGAAAGAGTGACCAGGGAGAGAGAGACCAGAGAGAGAGAGTGACCAGGGAGAGAGAGAGACCACAGCGAGAGTGACCAGAGAGAGAGTGACCAGGGAGAGAGAGACCCGGGAGAGGGAGACGAGGGAGAGATTGAGACAAGGCAGAGAGAGACCAGGGAGAGTGTGACCTGGCAGAGAGAGACCAGAGAGAGAGTGACCAGGGAGAGAGAGACCAGGGAGCGAGTGACCAGGGAGAGAGTGACCAGAGAGAAAGAGACCAGGGAGAGAGAGACCAGAGAGAGAGAGTGACCAGGGAGAGAGAGACCACAGCGAGAGTGACCAGAGAGAGAGTGACCAGGGAGAGAGAGACCCGGGAGAGAGAGACGAGGGAGAGATTGAGACCAGGCAGAGAGAGACCAGGGAGAGTGTGACCAGGCAGAGAGAGACCAGAGAGAGAGTGACCAGGGAGAGAGTGACCAGCGAGAGAGAGACCAGAGAGAGAGTGACCAGGGAGAGAGAGACCAGGGAGAGAGAGACCAGGGAGAGAGAGACCAGAGAGAGAGTGACCAGGTAGAGAGAGACCAGGGAGAGAGAGACCAGGGAGAGAGAGACCAGGGAGAGAGAGACCAGAGCGAGAGTGACCAGAGAGAGAGTGATCAGGGAGAGAGAGAGAGAGACCAGGGAGGGAGAGAGACCAGGCAGAGAGAGACCAGAGAGAGAGATACCAGAGAGAGGGTGACCAGGGAGAGAGAGACCAGGGAGCGAGAGACCAGGGAGAGAGTGACCAGGGAGAGAGTGACCAGGGAGAGAGAGACCAGGGAGAGAGAGAGACCAGAGTGAGAGTGACCAGAGAGAGAGAGACCAGAGAGAGAGTGACCAGAGAGACAGAGACCAGGGAGAGAGAGACCAGGGAGAGATTGAGACCAAGGAGAGAGAGACCAGGGAGAGAGTGACCAGGGAGAGAGAGACCAGGGAGAGAGTGACCAGGGAGAGAGAGACCAGAGAGAGAGTGACCAGGGAGCGAGTGACCAGAGATAGAGAGACCAGAGAGAGAGAGAGACCAGGGAGAGTGTGACCAGGGAGAGAGAGACCAGGGAGAGAGTGACCAGGGAGAGAGTGACCTGGGAGAGAGTGACCAGGGAGAGAGAGACAAGGGAGAGAGTGACCAGGGAAAGTGTGGCCAGGGAGAGAGAGACCAGAGAGAGAGATACCAGAGAGAGGGTGACCAGGGAGAGAGAGACCAGGGAGCGAGAGACCAGGGAGAGAGAGACCAGGGAGAGAGAGAGACCAGGGAGAGAGAGACCAGGGAGAGAGAGAACAGAGAGGCAGTGACAAGGGAGGGATAGTCCTGGGAGAGAGTGACCAGCGAGAGAGTGACCAGGGAGTGGGAGACCAGGGAGAGAGACACCAGAGAGAGAGAGTGACCAGGGAGAGAGTGACAAGGGAGAGAGTGACCATGGAGAGAGTGATCAGGGAGAGAGTGACCAGAGAGAGAGTGACCAGGGAGAGAATGACCAGAGAGAGAGTGACCAGGGAGAGAGAGACCCGGGAGAGAGAGACCAGGGAGAGATTGAGACCAGGCAGAGAGAGACCAGGGAGAGTGTGACCAGGGAGAGAGAGACCAGAGAGAGAGTGACCCGGGAGAGAGAGACCAGGGAGAGAGTGACCAGGGAGAGAGAGACCAGGGAGAGAGAGAGACCAGAGAGAGAGTGACCAGGGAGAGAGAGACCAGGGAGAGAGAGAGACGAGGGAGAGAGTGACGAGGGAGAGAGTGACCAGGGAGAGAGAGACCAGGGAGAGAGAGACCAGGGAGAGAGAGACCAGGGAGAGAGAGACCAGTGCGAGAGTGACCAGAGAGAGAGACCGGGGAGAGAGAGAGAGAGGCCAGGGAGGGAGAGAGAGACCAGGCAGAGAGAGACCAGAGAGAGAGATACCAGAGAGAGGGTGACCAGGGAGAGAGAGACCAGGGAGCGAGAGACCAGGGAGAGAGAGATACCAGGGAGAGAGAGAGACCAGGGAGAGAGAGACCAGGGAGAGAGAGAGACCAGGGAGACAGAGACCAGGGAGAGAGAGAACAGAGAGGGAGTGACAAGGGAGGGATAGTCCTGGGAGAGAGTGACCAGCGAGAGAGTGACCAGGGAGAGAGAGACCAGGGAGAGAGTGACCAAGGAGAGAGTGACCAGGGAGAAAGACCAGGGAGAGAGTGACCAGAGAGAGGGTGACAAGGGAAAGAGTGACCAGGGAGAAAGAGACCAGGGAGAGAGAGACCAGAGAGAGAGAGTGACCAGGGAGAGAGAGACCAGAGCGAGAGTGACCAGAGAGAGAGTGACCAGGGAGAGAGAGACCCGGGAGAGAGAGACGAGGGAGAGATTGAGACCAGGCAGAGAGAGACCAGGGAGAGTGTGACCAGGCAGAGAGAGACCAGAGAGAGAGTGACCCGGGAGAGAGAGACCAGGGAGAGAGTGACCAGGGAGAGAGAGACCAGGGAGAGAGAGAGACCAGAGAGAGAGTGACCAGAGAGAGAGAGACCAGAGAGAGAGTCACCAGAGAGACAGAGACCAGGGAGAGAGAGACCAGGGAGAGATTGAGACCAAGTTGAGAGAGACCAGGGAGAGAGTGACCAGGGAGAGAGAGACCAGGGAGAGAGTGACCAGGGAGAGAGAGACCAGAGAGAGAGTGACCAGGGAGCGAGTGACCAGAGATAGAGAGACCAGAGAGAGAGAGAGACCAGGGAGAGAGTGACCAGGGAGAGAGTGACCAGGGAGAGAGTGACCAGGGAGAGAGAGACCAGGGAGAGAGAGACCAGGGAGAGAGTGACCAGGGAGAGAGAGACCAGGGAGAGAGTGACCAGGGAGAGAGAGACAAGGGAGAGAGTGACCAGGGAAAGTGTGACCAGGGAGAGAGAGACCAGAGAGAGAGTGACCAGGAAGAGAGAGACCAGGGAGAGAGAGACAACAGAGAGAGTGACCAGAGAGAGAGAGACCAGGGAGAGTGTGACTAGGGAGAGAGAGACCAGGGCGAGAGAGACCAGGGAGAGAGAGACCAGGTAGAGAGAGACCAGGGAGAGAGTGACCAGTGAGAGAGAGACCAGAGAGAGAGAGACCAGGGAGCGAGAGACCAGAGAGAGAGAGACCAGGGAGAGAGTGACCAGGGAGAGAGTGATCAGGGAGAGAGAGACCAGGGAGTTAGAGACCAGGGAGAGAGAGACCAGAGAGAGAGACCAGAGAGAGAGAGACCAGGGAGAGAGAGACCAGGGAGAGAGAGACCATGGAGAGAGAGACCAAGGAGAGAGAGACCAGAGCGAGAGAGACCAGAGAGATAGTGACCAGAGAAAGAGTGACCAGGGAGAGACAGAGAGAGACCAGGGAGAGAGAGACCAGGGAGAGGGAGACCAGAGAGAGAGATACCAGAGAGAGGGTGACCAGGGAGAGAGAGACCAGGTATAGAGAGACCAGGGAGAGAGAGACCAGCGAGAGAGAGACCAGGGAGAGAGAGACCAGAGCGAGAGTGACCAGAGAGATAGTGACCAGAGAAAGAGTGACCAGGGAGAGACAGAGAGAGACCAGGGTGAGAGAGACCAGGGAGAGGGAGACCAGAGAGAGAGAGACCAGAGAGAGGGTGACCAGGGAGAGAGAGACCAGGTAGAGAGAGACCAGGGAGAGAGAGACCAGCGAGAGAGAGACCAGAGAGAGAGAGACAAGAGAGAGCGTGACCAGGGAGAGAGGGACCAGGGAGAGAGAGAACAGAGAGAGAGTGACCAGGGAGAGAGAAAGAGAGACCAGGTAGAGAGAGACCAGGGAGAGAGAGACCAGCGAGAGAGAGACCAGGGAGAGAGAGACCAGGGAGAGAGAGACCAGAGAGAGAGAGACAAGAGAGAGCGTGACCAGGGAGAGAGGGACCAGGGAGAGAGAGACGAGGGAGAGAGTGACCAGGGAGAGAGAGAGACCAGGGAGAGAGAGACCAGGGAGAGAGAGAACAGAGAGAGAGTGACAAGGGAGGGATAGACCTGGGAGAGAGTGACCAGGGAGAGAAAGACCAGGGAGAGAGAGACCAGGGAGAGAGAGACCAGGGAGAGAGAGACCAGAGAGAGAGATACCAGAGAGAGGGTGACCAGGGAGAGAGAGAGACCAGGGAGAGAGAGACCAGGGATAGAGAGACCAGGGAGAGAGAGACCAGGGAGAGAGAGACCAGAGAGAGAGTGACCAGGGAGAGAGTGACAAGGGAAAGAGTGACCAGGGAGAGAGAGACCAGGGAGAATGAGACCAGAGAGAGAGAGACCAGGGAGAGAGTGACAAGGGAAAGAGTGACCAGGGAGAGAGAGACCAGGGAGAATGAGACCAGAGAGAGAGAGACCGGGGAGAGAGAGACCAGGGAGAGAGAGAGACCAGGCAGAGAGAGACCAGAGAGAGAGATACCAGAGAGAGGGTGACCAGGGAGAGAGAGACCAGAGAGCGAGAGACCAGGGAGAGAGAGACCAGGGAGGAAGAGACCAGAGAGAGAGTGACCATGGAGAGAGTGACCAGGGAGAGTGAGACCAGCGAGAGAGTGACCAGGGAGAGAGAGAACAGAGAAAGAGTGACAAGGGAGGGAGAGACCAGGGAGAGCGAGACCAGGGAGAGAGTGACCAGGGAGAGAGAGACCAGGGAGAGAGAGACCAGGGAGAGAGTGACCAGGGAGAGAGTGACCAGGGAGAGCGAGACCAGCGAGAGAGTGACCAGGGAGAGGGAGACCAGGGAGAGAGTGACCAAGGAGAGAGTGACCAGGGAGAAAGAGACCAGAGAGAGAGAGACCAGGGAGAGAGTGATCAGAGAGAGATGATCAGAGAGAGAGTGACCAGGGAGAGAGTGACCAGGGAGAGAGAGACCAGGGAGAGAGAGAACAGAGAGAGAGTCACCAGGGAGAGAGTGACAAGGGAAAGCGTGACCAGGGAGAGAGCGACCATGGAGAGAGTGACCAGGGAGAGAGAGAGACCAGGGAGAGAGAGACCAGGGAGAGAGAGACCAAGGAGAGAGTGACCAGGGAGAGAGAGAGACCAGGGAGAGAGAGACCAGGGAGAGAGAGACCAGGGAGAGAGAGACCAGGGAGAGAGAGACCAGAGAGAGAGTCACCAGGGAGAGAGTGACAAGGGAAAGAGTGACCAGGGAGAGAGAGACCAGGGAGAAAGAGACCAGAGAGAGAGACCAGGGAGAGAGAGACCAGGGAGAGAGTGACCATGGAGAGAGTGATCAGGGAGAGAGAGACCAGAGAGAGAGTGACCAGGTAGAGAGAGACAAGGGAGAGAGTGACCAGGGAGAGAGAGACCAGGGAGAGAGAGAGACCAGGGAGAGAGAGACCAGGGAGAGAGTGACCAGAGTGAGAGAGACCAGGGAGAGAGAGACCAGGGAGAGATTGAGACCAGGGAGAGAGAGACCAGGGAGAGAGTGACCAGGGAGAGAGAGATCAGAGAGAGAGTGACCAGGGAGAGAGTGACCAGAGAGAGAGAGACCAGAGAGAGAGTGACCAGGGAGAGAGAGACCAGAGAGAGAGTGACCAGGGAGAGAGAGAGACCAGAGAGAGAGTGACCAGGGAGAGAGTGACCAGGGAGAGAGTGATCAGAGAGAGAGAGACCAGAGAGAGAGTGACCAGGGAGAGAGTGACCAGGGAGAGAGTGACCATGGAGAGAGTGATCAGGGAGAGAGTGATCAGGGAGAGAGTGATCAGGGAGAAAGTGATCAGAGAGAGAGAGACCAGAGAGAGAGTGACCAGGGAGAGAATGACAAGAGAGAGAGTGACCATGGAGAGAGTGATCAGGGAGAGAGTGATCAGAGAGAGAGTGACCAGTGAGAGAGAGACCAGAGAGAGAGTGACCAGGGAGAGAATGACCATGGAGAGAGTGATCAGGGAGAGAGTGATCAGAGAGAGAGTGACCAGGGAGAGAATGACAAGAGAGAGAGTGACCAGGGAGAGAGACCCGGTAGAGAGAGACCAGGGAGAGAGAGACCAGACAGAGAGTGACAAGGGAGAGAGAGACCAGGGAGAGAGAGACCAGGGAGAGAGTGACCAGGGAGAGAGTGATCAGAGAGAGAGTGACCAGGGAGAGAGAGACCAGAGAGAGAGTGACCTGGGAGAGAGAGACCAGAGAGAGAGAGACCAGGGAGAGAGAGATCAGGGAGAGAGTGACCAGAGAGAGAGAGACCAGGGAGAGAGAGACCAGGGAGAGATTGAGACCAGGGAGAGAGAGACCAGGGAGAGAGTGACCAGAGAGAGAGAAACCAGGGAGAGAGTGACAAGGGAAAGAGTGACCAGGGAAAGAGAGACCAGGGAGAGAGAGACCAGAGAGAGAGTGACCAGGGAGAGAGTGACCAGAGAGAGAGAAACCAGGGAGAGAGTGACAAGGGAAAGAGTGACCAGGGAAAGAGAGACCAGGGAGAGAGAGACCAGAGAGAGAGTGACCAGGGAGAGAGTGACCAGAGAGAGAGAAACCAGGGAGAGAGTGACAAGGGAAAGAGTGACCAGGGAAAGAGAGACCAGGGAGAAAGAGACCAGGGAGAGAGAGACCAGAGAGAGAGTGACCAGGGACAGAGTGACCATGGAGAGAGTGATCAGGGAGATAGTGACCAGGGAGAGAGAGACCAGAGAGAGAGTGACCAGGGAGAGAGTGACCAGAGATAGAGTGACCAGAGCGAGAGAGACCAGGGAGAGAGTGACCAGGGAGAGAGTGACCAGGGAGAGAGAGACCAGGGAGAGAGTGACCGGGGAGAGAGTGACCAGGGAGAGAGTGAACAGGGAGAGAGAGACCAGGGAGAGAGTGACCAGGGAGAGAGAGACCAGGCAGAGAGTGACCAGGGAGAGAGAGACCAGGGAGAGAGTGACCAGGGAAAGTGTGACCAGGGAGAGAGAGTCCAGGGAGAGTGTGACCAGGGAGAGAGTGACCAGTGAGAGAGAGACCAGAGAGAGAGAGACCAGGGAGTGAGAGACCAGAGAGAGAGAGACCAGGGAGAGAGAGACCAGGGAGAGAGTGATCAGGGAGAGAGAGACCAGGGAGTGAGAGACCAGGGAGAGAGAGACCAGAGAGAGAGACCAGAGAGATCGAGACCAGAGAGAGAGAGACCAGGGAGAGAGAGACCAGGGAGAGACAGACCAGGGAGAGAGAGACCAAGGAGAGAGAGACCAGAGCGAGAGTGACCAGAGAGACAGTGACCAGGGAGAGAGAGAGAGAGGCCAGGGAGAGAGAGACCAGGGAGAGAGAGACCAGAGAGAGAGATACCAGAGAGAGGGTGACCAGGGAGAGAGAGACCAGGGAGAGGGAGCCCAGGGAGAGAGTGACCAGGGAGAGAGAGAGACCAGGGAGAGAGAGACCAGGGAGAGAGACCAGGGAGAGGGAAACCAGGGTGAGAGAGACCAGGGAGAGAGTGACCAGGGAGTGAGAGACCAGGGAGAGTGTGACCAGGGAGAGAGTGACCAGTGAGAGAGAGACCAGAGAGAGAGAGACCAGGGAGCGAGAGACCAGAGAGAGAGAGACCAGGGAGAGAGAGACCAGGGAGAGAGTGATCAGGGAGAGAGAGACCAGGGAGTGAGAGACCAGGGAGAGAGAGACCAGAGAGAGAGTCCAGAGAGAGAGAGTCCAGAGAGAGAGAGACCAGGGAGAGAGAGACCAGGGAGAGAGAGAGACCAGGGAGAGAGTGACCAGGGAGAGAGAGACCAGGGAGAGAGTGACCAGAGAGAGAGAGACCAGAGAGAGAGTGACCAGAGAGAGAGAGACCAGGGAGAGAGAGACCAGCGAGAGATTGAGACCAAGGAGAGAGAGACCAGGGAGAGAGTGACCAGGGAGAGAGAGACCAGGGAGAGAGTGACCAGGGAGAGAGAGACCAGAGAGAGAGTGACCAGGGAGAGAGTGACCAGGGATAGAGTGACCAGAGCGAGAGAGACCAGGGAGAGAGTGACCAGGGAGAGAGTGACCAGGGAGAGAGTGACCAGGGAGAGAGAGATCGGGGAGAGAGTGACCAGGGAGAGAGTGACCAGGGAGAGAGAGACAAGGGAGAGAGTGACCAGGGAGAGAGAGACCAGGGAGTGAGAGACCAGGGAGAGTGTGACCAGGGAGAGAGAGACCAGGGAGAGTGTGACCAGGGAGAGAGTGACCAGTGAGAGAGAGACCAGAGAGAGAGAGACCAGGGAGCGAGAGACCAGAGAGAGAGAGACCAGGGAGAGAGAGACCAGGGAGAGAGTGATCAGGGAGAGAGAGACCAGGGAGTGAGAGACCAGGGAGAGAGAGAGACCAGAGAGAGAGACCAGAGAGAGAGAGACCAGAGAGAGAGAGACCAGGGAGAGAGAGACCAGGGAGAGAGAGACCAGGGAGAGAGAGACCAAGGAGAGAGAGACCAGAGCGAGAGTGACCAGAGAGACAGTGACCAGGGAGAGAGAGAGAGAGGCCAGGGAGAGAGAGACCAGGGAGAGAGAGACCAGAGAGAGAGATACCAGAGAGAGGGTGACCAGGGAGAGAGAGACCAGGGAGAGGGAGCCCAGGGAGAGAGTGACCAGGGAGAGAGAGAGACCAGGGAGAGAGAGACCAGAGAGAGAGTGACCAGAGAGATAGTGACCAGAGAGAGAGTGACCAGGGAGAGAGAGAGAGAGACCAGGGAGAGAGTGACCAGAGAGATAGTGACCAGAGAGAGAGTGACCAGGGAGAGAGAGAGAGAGACCAGGGAGAGAGAGACCAGGGAGAGGGAGACCAGAGAGAGAGATACCAGAGAGAGGGTGACCAGGGAGAGAGAGACCAGGTAGAGAGAGACCAGGGAGAGAGAGACCAGCGAGAGAGAGACCAGGGAGAGAGAGACCAGGGAGAGAGAGAACAGAAAGAGAGTGACAAGGGAGGGATAGACCTGGGAGAGAGTGACCAGGGAGAGAGAGACCAGGGAGAGAGAGACCAGGGAGAGAGAGACCAGAGAGAGAGATACCAGAGAGAGGGTGACCAGGGAGAGAGAGATCAGGGCGAGAGAGACAAGGGAGAGAGAGACCAGGGAGAGAGAGACCAGGGAGAGAGAGACCAGAGCGAGAGTGACCAGAGAGAGAGTGATCAGGGAGAGAGAGAGAGAGACCAGGGAGAGAGTGAGACCAGGCAGGGAGAGACCAGAGAGAGAGAGACCAGGGAGAGACAGACCAGGGAGCGCGAGACCAGGGAGAGAGAGACCAGGGAGCGAGAGAACAGAGAGGGAGTGACAAGGGAGAGGGAGACCAGGGAAAGAGTGACCAGAGAGAGAGAGACCAGCGAGAGAATGACCAGGGAGAGGGAGACCAGGGAAAGAGTGACCAAGGAGAGAGTGACCAGGGAGAGAGAAAGACCAGGGAGAGAGTGACAAGGGAAAGAGTGACCAGGGAGCGAGAGACCAGGGAGAGAGAGACCTGGGAGAGAGAGACCTGGGAGAGAGAGACCAGGGAGAGAGAGAGACCAGGGAGAGAGAGACCAGGGAGAGAGAGAACAGAGAGGGAGTGACAAGGGAGGGATAGTCCTGGGAGAGAGTGACCAGCGAGAGAGTGACCAGGGAGAGAGAGACCAGGGAGAGAGTGACCAAGGAGAGAGTGACCAGGGAGAAAGACCAGGGAGAGAGAGACAAGGGAAAGAGTGACCAGGGAGAAAGAGACCAGGGAGAGATAGACCAGAGAGAGAGAGTGACCAGGGAGAGAGAGACCAGGGAGAGAGAGACCCGGGAGAGAGAGACGAGGGAGAGATTGAGACCAGGCAGAGAGAGACCAGGGAGAGTGTGACCAGGCAGAGAGAGACCAGAGAGAGAGTGACCCGGGAGAGAGAGACCAGGGAGAGAGTGACCAGGGAGAGAGAGACCAGGGAGAGAGAGAGACCAGAGAGAGAGTGACCAGAGAGAGAGAGACCAGAGAGAGAGTGACCAGAGAGACAGAGACCAGGGAGAGAGAGACCAGGGAGAGATTGAGACCAAGGAGAGAGACACCAGGGAGAGAGTGACCAGGGAGAGAGAGACCAGAGAGAGAGTGACCAGGGAGCGAGTGACCAGAGATAGAGAGACCAGAGAGAGAGAGAGACCAGGGAGAGAGTGACCAGGGAGAGAGAGACCAGGGAGAGAGTGACCAGGGAGAGAGTGACCTGGGAGAGAGTGACCAGGGAGAGAGAGACAAGGGAGAGAGTGACCAGGTAAAGTGTGGCCAGGGAGAGAGAGACCAGAGAGAGAGATACCAGAGAGAGGGTGACCAGAGAGAGAGAGACCAGGGAGCGAGAGACCAGGGAGAGAGAGACCAGGGAGAGAGAGAGACCAGGGAGAGAGAGAACAGAAAGAGAGTGACAAGGGAGGGATAGACCTGGGAGAGAGTGACCAGGGAGAGAGAGACCAGGGAGAGAGAGACCAGGGAGAGAGAGACCAGGGAGAGAGAGACCAGAGAGAGAGATACCAGAGAGAGGGTGACCAGGGAGAGAGAGATCAGGGCGAGAGAGACCAGGGAGAGAGAGACCAGGGAGAGAGAGACCAGGGAGAGAGATACCAGAGCGAGAGTGACCAGAGAGAGAGTGATCAGGGAGAGAGAGAGAGAGACCAGGGAGAGAGTGAGACCAGGCAGGGAGAGACCAGAGAGAGAGAGACCAGGGAGAGAGAGACCAGGGAGCGCGAGACCAGGGAGAGAGAGACCAGGGAGCGAGAGAACAGAGAGGGAGTGACAAGGGAGAGGGAGACCAGGGAAAGAGTGACCAGAGAGAAAGAGACCAGCGAGAGAATGACCAGGGAGAGGGAGACCAGGGAAAGAGTGACCAAGGAGAGAGTGACCAGGGAGAGAGAAAGACCAGGGAGAGAGTGACAAGGGAAAGAGTGACCAGGGAGCGAGAGACCAGGGAGAGAGAGACCTGGGAGAGAGAGACCTGGGAGAGAGAGACCAGGGAGAGAGAGAGACCAGGGAGAGAGAGACCAGGGAGAGAGAGAACAGAGAGGGAGTGACAAGGGAGGGATAGTCCTGGGAGAGAGTGACCAGCGAGAGAGTGACCAGGGAGAGAGAGACCAGGGAGAGAGTGACCAAGGAGAGAGTGACCAGGGAGAAAGACCAGGGAGAGAGAGACAAGGGAAAGAGTGACCAGGGAGAAAGAGACCAGGGAGAGAGAGACCAGAGAGAGAGAGTGACCAGGGAGAGAGAGACCAGAGTGAGAGTGACCAGAGAGAGAGTGACCAGGGAGAGAGAGACCCGGGAGAGAGAGACGAGGGAGAGATTGAGACCAGGCAGAGAGAGACCAGGGAGAGTGTGACCAGGCAGAGAAAGACCAGAGAGAGAGTGACCCGGGAGAGAAAAACCAGGGAGAGATTGACCAGGGAGAGAGAGACCAGGGAGAGAGAGAGACCAGAGAGAGAGTGACCAGAGAGAGAGAGACCAGAGAGAGAGTGACCAGAGAGACAGAGACCAGGGAGAGAGAGACCAGGGAGAGATTGAGACCAAGGAGAGAGACACCAGGGAGAGAGTGACCAGGGAGAGAGAGACCAGAGAGAGAGTGACCAGGGAGCGAGTGACCAGAGATAGAGAGACCAGAGAGAGAGAGAGACCAGGCAGAGAGTGACCAGCGAGAGAGAGACCAGGGAGAGAGTGACCAGGGAGAGAGTGACCTGGGAGAGAGTGACCAGGGAGAGAGAGACAAGGGAGAGAGTGACCAGGTAAAGTGTGGCCAGGGAGAGAGAGACCAGAGAGAGAGATACCAGAGAGAGGGTGACCAGAGAGAGAGAGACCAGGGAGCGAGAGACCAGGGAGAGAGAGACCAGGGAGAGAGAGAGACCAGGGAGAGAGAGACCAGGGAGAGAGAGAACAGAGAGGGAGTGACAAGGGAGGGATAGTCCTGGGAGAGAGTGACCAGCGAGAGAGTGACCAGGGAGAGAGAGACCAGGGAGAGAGACACCAGAGAGAGAGAGTGACCAGGGAGAGAGTGACAAGGGAGAGAGTGACCATGGAGAGAGTGATCAGGGAGAGAGTGACCAGAGAGAGAGTGACCAGGGAGAGAATGACCAGAGAGAGAGTGACCAGGGAGAGAGAGACCCGGGAGAGAGAGACCAGGGAGAGATTGAGACCAGGCAGAGAGAGACCAGGGAGAGTGTGACCAGGGACAGAGAGACCAGAGAGAGAGTGACACGGGAGAGAGAGACCAGGGAGAGAGTGACGAGGGAGAGAGAGACCAGGGAGAGAGAGAGACCAGAGAGAGAGTGACCAGCGAGAGAGAGACCAGAGAGAGAGTGACCAGAGAGACAGAGACCAGGGAGAGAGAGACCAGGGAGAGATTGAGACCAAGTTGAGAGAGACCAGGGAGAGAGTGACCAGGGAGAGAGAGACCAGGGAGAGAGTGACCAGGGAGAGAGAGACCAGAGAGAGAGTGACCAGGGAGCGAGTGACCAGAGATAGAGAGACCAGAGAGAGAGAGAGACCAGGGAGAGAGTGACCAGGGAGAGAGTGACCAGGGAGAGAGAGACCAGGCAGAGAGAGACCAGGGAGAGAGTGACCAGGGAGAGAGAGACCAGGGAGAGAGTGACCAGGGAGAGAGAGACAAGGGAGAGAGTGACCAGGGAAAGTGTGACCAGGGAGAGAGAGACCAGAGAGAGAGTGACCAGGAAGAGAGAGACCAGGGAGAGAGAGACAACAGAGAGAGTGACCAGAGAGAGAGAGACCAGGGAGAGTGTGACTAGGGAGAGAGAGACCAGGGAGAGAGAGACCAGGGAGAGAGAGACCAGGGAGAGAGAGACCAGGGAGAGAGTGACCAGTGAGAGAGAGACCAGAGAGAGAGAGACCAGGGAGCGAGAGACCAGAGAGAGAGAGACCAGGGAGAGAGTGACCAGGGAGAGAGTGATCAGGGAGAGAGAGACCAGGGAGTGAGAGACCAGGGAGAGAGAGACCAGAGAGAGAGACCAGAGAGAGAGAGACCAGGGAGAGAGAGACCAGGGAGAGAGAGATCATGGAGAGAGAGACCAAGGAGAGAGAGACCAGAGCGAGAGTGACCAGAGAGATAGTGACCAGAGAAAGAGTGACCAGGGAGAGACAGAGAGAGACCAGGGAGAGAGAGACCAGGGAGAGGGAGACCAGAGAGAGAGATACCAGAGAGAGGGTGACCAGGGAGAGAGAGACCAGGTAGAGAGAGACCAGGGAGAGAGAGACCAGCGAGAGAGAGACCAGGGAGAGAGAGACCAGAGCGAGAGTGACCAGAGAGATAGTGACCAGAGAAAGAGTGACCAGGGAGAGACAGAGAGAGACCAGGGAGAGAGAGTCCAGGGAGAGGGAGACCAGAGAGAGAGAGACCAGAGAGAGGGTGACCAGGGAGAGAGAGACCAGGTAGAGAGAGACCAGGGAGAGAGAGACCAGCGTGAGAGAGACCAGGGAGAGAGAGTCCAGAGCGAGAGTGACCAGAGAGAGAGTGACCAGGGAGAGAGAGAGATAGACCAGGGAGAGAGAGACCAGGGAGAGAGAGACCAGAGAGAGAGAGACAAGAGAGAGCGTGACCAGGGAGAGAGGGACCAGGGAGAGAGAGACGAGGGAGAAAGTGACCAGGGAGAGAGAGAGACCAGGGAGAGAGAGACCAGAGAGAGAGATACCAGAGAGAGGGTGACCAGAGAGAGAGAGACCAGGGAGAGAGAGACCAGGGATAGAGAGACCAGGGAGAGAGAGACCAGGGAGAGAGAGACCAGAGAGAGAGTGACCAGGGAGAGAGTGACAAGGGAAAGAGTGACCAGGGAGGAAGAGAGACCTGGGAGAGAGTGACCAGGGAGAGCGAGACCAGCGAGAGAGTGACCAGCGAGAGGGAGACCAGGGAGAGAGTGACCAAGGAGAGAGTGACCAGGGAGAGAGAGAGACCAGGGAGAGAGAGACCAGGGAGAGAGTGACCAGAGAGAGAGAGAGACCAGGGAGAGAGAGAGACCAGGGAGAGAGAGACCAGGGAGAGAGTGACCAGGGAGAGAGAGAGACCAGGGAGAGAGAGACCAGGGAGAGAGAGACCAGAGAGAGAGTCACCAGGGAGAGAGTGACAAGGGAAAGAGTGACCAGGGAGAGAGAGAACAGGGAGAAAGAGACCAGAGAGAGAGAGACCAGGGAGAGAGAGACCAGGGAGAGAGAGACCAGGGAGTGAGAGACCAGGGAGAGACTGAGACCAGGGAGAGAGAGACCAGGGAGAGAGTGACCAGGGAGAGAGAGACCAGAGAGAGAGTGACCAGGTAGAGAGAGACAAGGGAGAGAGTGACAAGGGAGAGAGAGACCAGGGAGAGAGAGAGACCAGGGAGAGAGAGAGACCAGGGAGAGAGAGACCAGGGAGAGAGTGACCAGAGAGAGAGAGACCAGGGAGAGAGAAACCAGGGAGAGATTGAGACCAGGGAGAGAGAGACCAGGGAGAGAGTGACCAGAGAGAGAGAGATCAGAGAGAGAGTGACCAGGGAGAGAGTGACCAGAGAGAGAGAGACCAGGGAGAGAGAGACCAGGGAGAGAGAGACCAGGGAGAGATTGAGACCAGGGAGAGAGAGACCAGGGAGAGAGTGACCAGGGAGAGAGAGATCAGAGAGAGAGTGACCAGGGAGAGAGTGACCAGAGAGAGAGAGACCAGAGAGAGAGTGACCAGGGAGAGAGAGACCAGAGAGAGAGTGACCAGGGAGAGAGAGAGACCAGAGAGAGAGTGACCAGGGAGAGAGTGATCAGAGAGAGAGAGACCAGAGAGAGAGTGACCAGGGAGAGAGTGACCAGGGAGAGAGTGACCATGGGGAGAGTGATCAGGGAGAGAGTGATCAGGGAGAGAGTGATCAGGGAGAAAGTGATCAGAGAGAGAGTGACCAGGGAGAGAATGACAAGAGAGAGAGTGACCATGGAGAGAGTGATCAGGGAGAGAGTGATCAGAGAGAGAGTGACCAGGGAGAGAGAGACCAGAGAGAGAGTGACCAGGGAGAGAGTGACCATGGAGAGAGTGATCAGGGAGAGAGGGATCAGAGAGAGAGTGACCAGGGAGAGAGAGACCAGACAGAGAGTGACAAGGGAGAGAGAGACCAGGGAGAGAGAGACCAGGGAGAGAGAGACCAGGGAGCGAGTGACCAGGGAGAGAGTGTTCAGAGATAGAGTGACCAGGGAGAGAGAGACCATAGAGAGAGTGACCTGGGAGAGAGAGACCAGGGAGAGTGAGAGACCAGGGAGAGAGAGACCAGGGAGAGAGTGACCAGAGAGAGAGAGACCAGGGAGAGAGTGACCAGAGAGAGAGAGACCAGGGAGAGAGAGACCAGGGAGAGATTGAGACCAGGGAGAGAGAGACCAGGGAGAGAATGACCAGAGAGAGAGAAACCAGGGAGAGAGTGACAAGGGAAAGAGTGACCAGGGAAAGAGAGACCAGGGAGAGAGAGACCAGAGAGAGCGTGACCAGGGAGAGAGTGACCAGAGAGAGAGAAACCAGGGAGAGAGTGACAAGGGAAAGAGTGACCAGGGAAAGAGAGACCAGGGAGAAAGAGACCAGGGAGAGAGAGACCAGAGAGAGAGTGACCAGGGACAGAGTGACCATGGAGAGAGTGATCAGGGAGAGAGTGACCAGGGAGAGAGAGACCAGAGAGAGAGTGACCAGGGAGAGAGTGACCAGAGATAGAGTGACCAGAGCGAGAGAGACCAGGGAGAGAGTGACCAGGGAGAGAGTGACCAGGGAGAGAGAGACCAGGGAGAGAGTGACCGGGGAGAGAGTGACCAGGGAGAGAGAGACCAGGGAGAGAGAGACCAAGGAGAGAGAGACCAGAGCGAGAGTGACCAGAGAGACAGTGACCAGGGAGAGAGAGAGAGAGACCAGGGAGAGAGTGACCAGGGAGAGAGAGACCAGGGAGAGAGAGACCAGGGAGAGAGAGACCAAGGAGAGAGAGACCAGAGCGAGAGTGACCAGAGAGACAGTGACAAGGGAGAGAGAGAGAGAGGCCAGGGAGAGAGAGACCAGGGAGAGAGAGACCAGAGAGAGAGATACCAGAGAGAGGGTGACCAGGGAGAGAGAGACCAGGGAGAGGGAGCCCAGGGAGAGAGTGACTAGGGAGAGAGAGAGACCAGGGAGAGAGAGACCAGGGAGAGAGAGACCAGGGAGAGGGAAACCAGGGTGAGAGAGACCAGGGAGAGAGTGACCAGGGAGTGAGAGACCAGGGAGAGTGTGACCAGGGAGAGAGTGACCAGTGAGAGAGTGATCAGGGAGAGAGAGACCAGGGAGTGAGAGACCAGGGAGAGAGAGACCAGAGAGAGAGTCCAGAGAGAGAGAGACCAGGGAGAGAGAGACCAGGGAGAGAGAGACCAGGGAGAGAGTGACCAGGGAGAGAGTGACCAGGGAGAGAGTGACCAGAGACAGAGAGACCAGGGAGAGAGAGACCAGCGAGAGATTGAGACCAAGGAGAGAGAGACCAGGGAGAGAGTGACCAGGGAGAGAGAGACCAAGGAGAGAGTGACCAGGGAGAGAGAGACCAGAGAGAGAGTGACCAGGGAGAGAGTGACCAGGGAGAGAGTGACCAGAGATAGAGTGACCAGAGCGAGAGAGACCAGGGAGAGAGTGACCAGGGAGAGAGTGACCAGGGAGAGAGTGACCAGGGAGAGAGAGACCAGGGAGAGAGAGACCGGGGAGAGAGTGACCAGGGAGAGAGTGACCAGGGAGAGAGAGACAAGGGAGAGAGTGACCAGGGAGAGAGAGACCAGGGAGAGTGTGACCAGGGAGAGAGTGACCAGTGAGAGAGAGACCAGAGAGAGAGAGAGACCAGGGAGCGAGAGACCAGAGAGAGAGAGACCAGGGAGAGAGAGACCAGGGAGAGAGTGATCAGGGAGAGAGAGACCAGGGAGTGAGAGACCAGGGAGAGAGAGACCAGAGAGAGAGAGACCAGAGAGAGAGAGACCAGGGAGAGAGAGACCAGGGAGAGAGAGACCAGGGAGAGAGAGACCAAGGAGAGAGAGACCAGAGCGAGAGTGACCAGAGAGACAGTTACCAGGGAGAGAGAGAGAGAGGCCAGGGAGAGAGAGACCAGGGAGAGAGAGACCAGAGAGAGAGATACCAGAGAGAGGGTGACCAGGGAGAGAGAGACCAGGGAGAGGGAGCCCAGGGAGAGAGTGACCAGGGAGAGAGAGAGACCAGGGAGAGAGAGACCAGGGAGAGAGAGACCAGGGAGAGGGAAACCAGGGAGGGAGAGACCAGGGAGAGAGAGACCAGAGAGAGAGTGACCAGAGAGATAGTGACCAGAGAGAGAGTGACCAGGGAGAGAGAGAGAGAGACCAGGGAGAGAGAGACCAGGGAGAGGGAGACCAGAGAGAGAGATACCAGAGAGAGGGTGACCAGGGAGAGAGAGACCAGGTAGAGAGAGACCAGGGAGAGAGAGACCAGCGAGAGAGAGACCAGGGAGAGAGAGAACAGAAAGAGAGTGACAAGGGAGGGATAGACCTGGGAGAGAGTGACCAGGGAGAGAGAGACCAGGGAGAGAGAGACCAGGGAGAGAGAGACCAGGGAGAGAGAGACCAGAGAGAGAGATACCAGAGAGAGGGTGACCAGGGAGAGAGAGACCAGGACGAGAGAGACCAGGGAGAGAGAGACCAGGGAGAGAGAGACCAGAGCGAGAGTGACCAGAGAGAGAGTGATCAGGGAGAGAGAGAGAGAGACCAGGGAGAGAGTGAGACCAGGCAGGGAGAGACCAGAGAGAGAGATACCAGAGAGAGGGTGACCAGGGAGAGAGAGACCAGGGAGCGCGAGACCAGGGAGAGAGAGACCAGGGAGAGAGAGAGACCAGGGAGAGAGAGACCAGGGAGCGAGAGAACAGAGAGGGAGTGACAAGGGAGGGATAGTCCTGGGAGAGAGTGACCAGGGAGAGAGAGACCAGCGAGAGAGTGACCAGGGAGAGGGATACCAGGGAAAGAGTGACCAAGGAGAGAGTGACCAGGGAGAGAGAAAGACCAGGGAGAGAGTGACAAGGGAAAGAGTGACCTGGGAGAGAGTGACCAGGGAGAGAGAGACCAGGGAGAGAGAGACCAGGGAGAGAGAGACCAGGGAGAGAGAGACCAGAGAGAGAGATACCAGAGAGAGGGTGACCAGCGGGAGAGAGACCAGGGCGAGAGAGACCAGGGAGAGAGAGACCAGGGAGAGAGAGACCAGGGAGAGAGAGACCAGAGCGAGAGTGACCAGAGAGAGAGTGATCAGGGAGAGAGAGAGAGAGACCAGGGAGAGAGTGAGACCAGGCAGGGAGAGACCAGAGAGAGAGAGACCAGGGAGAGAGAGACCAGGGAGCGCGAGACCAGGGAGAGAGAGACCAGGGAGCGAGAGAACAGAGAGGGAGTGACAAGGGAGAGGGAGACCAGGGAAAGAGTGACCAGAGAGAGAGAGACCAGCGAGAGAATGACCAGGGAGAGGGAGACCAGGGAAAGAGTGACCAAGGAGAGAGTGACCAGGGAGAGAGAAAGACCAGGGAGAGAGTGACAAGGGAAAGAGTGACCAGGGAGCGAGAGACCAGGGAGAGAGAGACCTGGGAGAGAGAGACCTGGGAGAGAGAGACCAGGGAGAGAGAGAGACCAGGGAGAGAGAGAACAGAGAGGGAGTGACAAGGGAGGGATAGTCCTGGGAGAGAGTGACCAGCGAGAGAGTGACGAGGGAGAAAGACCAGGGAGAGAGTGACAAGGGAAAGAGTGACCAGGGAGAAAGAGACCAGGGAGAGAGAGACCAGAGAGAGAGAGTGACCAGGGAGAGAGAGACCAGAGCGAGAGTGACCAGAGAGAGAGTGACCAGGGAGAGAGAGACCCGGGAGAGAGAGACGAGGGAGAGATTGAGACCAGGCAGAGAGAGACCAGGGAGAGTGTGACCAGGCAGAGAGAGACCAGAGAGAGAGTGACCCGGGAGAGAGAGACCAGGGAGAGAGTGACCAGGGAGAGAGAGACCAGGAAGAGAGAGAGACCAGAGAGAGAGTGACCAGAGAGAGAGAGACCAGAGAGAGAGTGACCAGAGAGACAGAGACCAGGGAGAGAGAGACCAGGGAGAGATTGAGACCAAGGAGAGAGAGACCAGGGAGAGAGTGACCAGGGAGAGAGAGACCAGAGAGAGAGTGACCAGGGAGCGAGTGACCAGAGATAGAGAGACCAGAGAGAGAGAGAGACCAGGGAGAGAGTGACCAGGGAGAGAGTGACCTGGGAGAGAGTGACCAGGGAGAGAGAGACAAGGGAGAGAGTGACCAGGAAAAGTGTGGCCAGGGAGAGAGAGACCAGAGAGAGAGATACCAGAGAGAGGGTGACCAGGGAGAGAGAGACCAGGGAGCGAGAGACCAGGGAGAGAGAGACCAGGGAGAGAGAGACACCAGGGAGAGAGAGACCAGGGAGAGAGAGAACAGAGAGGGAGTGACAAGGGAGGGATAGTCCTGGGAGAGAGTGACCAGCGAGAGAGTGACCAGGGAGAGGGAGACCAGGGAGAGAGACACCAGAGAGAGAGAGTGACCAGGGAGAGAGTGACAAGGGAGAGAGTGACCATGGAGAGAGTGATCAGGGAGAGAGTGACCAGAGAGAGAGTGACCAGGGAGAGAATGACCAGAGAGAGAGTGACCAGGGAGAGAGAGACCCGGGAGAGAGAGACCAGGGAGAGATTGAGACCAGGCAGAGAGAGACCAGGGAGAGTGTGACCAGGGACAGAGAGACCAGAGAGAGAGTGACCCGGGAGAGAGAGACCAGGGAGAGAGTGACCAGGGAGAGAGAGACCAGGGAGAGAGAGAGACCAGAGAGAGAGTGACCAGCGAGAGAGAGACCAGAGAGAGAGTGACCAGAGAGACAGAGACCAGGGAGAGAGAGACCAGGGAGAGATTGAGACCAAGTTGAGAGAGACCAGGGAGAGAGTGACCAGGGAGAGAGAGACCAGGCAGAGAGTGACCAGGGAGAGAGAGACCAGAGAGAGAGTGACCAGGGAGCGAGTGACCAGAGATAGAGAGACCAGAGAGAGAGAGAGACCAGGGAGAGAGTGACCAGGGAGAGAGTGACCAGGGAGAGAGAGACCAGGCAGAGAGAGACCAGGGAGAGAGTGACCAGGGAGAGAGAGACCAGGGAGAGAGTGACCAGGGAGAGAGAGACAAGGGAGAGAGTGACCAGGGAAAGTGTGACCAGGGAGAGAGAGACCAGAGAGAGAGTGACCAGGAAGAGAGAGACCAGGGAGAGAGAGACAACAGAGAGAGTGACCAGAGAGAGAGAGACCAGGGAGAGTGTGACTAGGGAGAGAGAGACCAGGGAGAGAGAGACCAGGGAGAGAGAGACCAGGGAGAGAGAGACCAGGGAGAGAGTGACCAGTGAGAGAGAGACCAGAGAGAGAGAGACCAGGGAGCGAGAGACCAGAGAGAGAGAGACCAGGGAGAGAGTGATCAGGGAGAGAGTGATCAGGGAGAGAGAGACCAGGGAGTGAGAGACCAGGGAGAGAGAGACCAGAGAGAGAGACCAGAGAGAGAGAGACCAGGGAGAGAGAGACCAGGGAGAGAGAGATCATGGAGAGAGAGACCAAGGAGAGAGAGACCAGAGCGAGAGTGACCAGAGAGATAGTGACCAGAGAAAGAGTGACCAGGGAGAGACAGAGAGAGACCAGGGAGAGAGAGACCAGGGAGAGGGAGACCAGAGAGAGAGATACCAGAGAGAGGGTGACCAGGGAGAGAGAGACCAGGTAGAGAGAGACCAGGGAGAGAGAGACCAGCGAGAGAGAGACCAGGGAGAGAGAGACCAGAGCGAGAGTGACCAGAGAGATAGTGACCAGAGAAAGAGTGACCAGGGAGAGACAGAGAGAGACCAGGGAGAGAGAGTCCAGGGAGAGGGAGACCAGAGAGAGAGAGACCAGAGAGAGGGTGACCAGGGAGAGAGAGACCAGGTAGAGAGAGACCAGGGAGAGAGAGACCAGCGAGAGAGAGACCAGGGAGAGAGAGACCAGAGCGAGAGTGACCAGAGAGAGAGTGACCAGGGAGAGAGATAGACCAGGGAGAGAGAGACCAGGGAGAGAGAGACCAGAGAGAGAGAGACAAGAGAGAGCGTGACCAGGGAGAGAGGGACCAGGGAGAGAGAGACGAGGGAGAGAGTGACCAGGGAGAGAGAGAGACCAGGGAGAGAGAGACCAGAGAGAGAGATACCAGAGAGAGGGTGACCAGGGAGAGAGAGAGACCAGGGAGAGAGAGACCAGGGATAGAGAGACCAGGGAGAGAGAGACCAGGGAGAGAGAGACCAGAGAGAGAGTGACCAGGGAGAGAGTGACAAGGGAAAGAGTGACCAGGGAGGAAGAGAGACCTGGGAGAGAGTGACCAGGGAGAGCGAGACCAGCGAGAGAGTGACCAGCGAGAGAGTGACCAGCGAGAGGGAGACCAGGGAGAGAGTGACCAGGGAGAGAGAGACCAGGGAGAGATTGAGACCAGGGAGAGAGAGACCAGGGAGAGAGTGACCAGGGAGAGAGAGACCAGAGAGAGAGTGACCAGGTAGAGAGAGACAAGGGAGAGAGTGACAAGGGAGAGAGAGACCAGGGAGAGAGAGAGACCAGGGAGAGAGAGACCAGGGAGAGAGTGACCAGAGAGAGAGAGACCAGGGAGAGACCAGGGAGAGATTGAGGCCAGGGAGAGAGAGACCAGGGAGAGAGTGACCAGGGAGAGAGAGATCAGAGAGAGAGTGACCAGGGAGAGAGTGACCAGAGAGAGAGAGACCAGGGAGAGAGAGACCAGGGAGAGAGAGACCAGGGAGAGAGTGACCAGGGAGAGAGTGACCATGGAGAGAGTGATCAGGGAGAGAGTGATCAGAGAGAGAGTGACCAGGGAGAGAATGACAAGAGAGAGAGTGACCAGGGAGAGAGACCCGGGAGAGAGAGACCAGGGAGAGAGAGAGACCAGACAGAGAGTGACAAGGGAGAGAGAGACCAGGGAGAGAGAGACCAGGGAGAGAGTGACCAGGGAGAGAGTGATCAGAGAGAGAGTGACCAGGGAGAGAGAGACCACAGAGAGAGTGACTTGGGAGAGAGAGACCAGGGAGAGAGAGAGACCAGGGAGAGAGAGACCAGGGAGAGAGTGACCAGAGAGAGAGAGACCAGGGAGAGAGTGACCAGAGAGAGAGAGACCAGGGAGAGAGAGACCAGGGAGAGATTGAGACCAGGGAGAGAGAGACCAGGGAGAGAATGACCAGAGAGAGAGAAACCAGGGAGAGAGTGACAAGGGAAAGAGTGACCAGGGAAAGAGAGACCAGGGAGAGAGAGACCAGAGAGAGAGTGACCAGGGAGAGAGTGACCAGAGAGTGAGAAACCAGGGAGAGAGTGACAAGGGAAAGAGTGACCAGGGAAAGAGAGACCAGGGAGAAAGAGACCAGGGAGAGAGAGACCAGAGAGAGAGTGACCAGGGACAGAGTGACCATGGAGAGAGTGATCAGGGAGAGAGTGACCAGGGAGAGAGAGACCAGAGAGAGAGTGACCAGGGAGAGAGTGACCAGAGATAGAGTGACCAGAGCGAGAGAGACCAGGGAGAGAGTGACCAGGGAGAGAGTGACCAGGGAGAGAGAGACCAGGGAGAGAGTGACCGGGGAGAGAGTGACCAGGGAGAGAGTGAAAAGGGAGAGAGAGACCAGGGAGAGAGTGACCAGGGAGAGAGAGACCAGGCAGAGAGTGACCAGGGAGAGAGAGACCAGGGAGAGAGTGACCAGGGAAAGTGTGACCAGGGAGAGAGAGACCAGGGAGAGTGTGACCAGGGAGAGAGTGACCAGTGAGAGAGAGACCAGAGAGAGAGAGACCAGGGAGCGAGAGACCAGAGAGAGAGAGACCAGGGAGAGAGAGACCAGGGAGAGAGTGATCAGGGAGAGAGAGACCAGGGAGTGAGAGACCAGGGAGAGAGAGACCAGAGAGAGAGAGACCAGAGAGAGAGAGACCAGGGAGAGAGAGACCAGGGAGAGAGAGACCAGGGAGAGAGAGACCAAGGAGAGAGAGACCAGAGCGAGAGTGACCAGAGAGACAGTGACCAGGGAGAGAGAGAGAGAGGCCAGGGAGAGAGAGACCAGGGAGAGAGAGACCAGAGAGAGAGATACCAGAGAGAGGGTGACCAGGGAGAGAGAGACCAGGGAGAGGGAGCCCAGGGAGAGAGTGACCAGGGAGAGAGAGAGACCAGGGAGAGAGAGACCAGGGAGAGAGAGACCAGGGAGAGGGAAACCAGGGTGAGGGAGACCAGGGAGAGAGTGACCAGGGAGTGAGAGACCAGGGAGAGTGTGACCAGGGAGAGAGTGACCAGTGAGAGAGAGACCAGAGAGAGAGAGACCAGGGAGCGAGAGACCAGAGAGAGAGAGACCAGGGAGAGAGAGACCAGGGAGAGAGTGATCAGGGAGAGAGAGACCAGGGAGTGAGAGACCAGGGAGAGAGAGACCAGAGAGAGAGTCCAGAGAGAGAGAGACCAGGGAGAGAGAGACCAGGGAGAGAGAGACCAGGGAGAGAGAGACCAGGGAGAGAGTGACCAGGGAGAGAGAGACCAGGGAGAGAGTGACCAGAGAGAGAGAGACCAGAGAGAGAGTGACCAGAGAGAGAGAGACCAGGGAGAGAGAGACCAGCGAGAAATTGAGACCAAGGAGAGAGAGACCAGGGAGAGAGTGACCAGGGAGAGAGAGACCAGGGAGAGAGTGACCAGGGAGAGAGAGACCAGAGAGAGAGTGACCAGGGAGAGAGTGACCAGAGATAGAGTGACCAGAGCGAGAGAGACCAGGGAGAGAGTGACCAGGGAGAGAGTGACCAGGGAGAGAGAGACCAGGGAGAGAGAGACCGGGGTGAGAGTGACCAGGGAGAGAGTGACCAGGGAGAGAGAGACAAGGGAGAGAGTGACCAGGGAGAGAGAGACCAGGGAGAGAGAGACCAGGGAGAGTGTGACCAGGGAGAGAGAGACCAGGGAGAGTGTGACCAGGGAGAGAGTGACCAGTGAGAGAGAGACCAGAGAGAGAGAGACCAGGGAGCGAGAGACCAGAGAGAGAGAGACCAGGGTGAGAGAGACAAGGGAGAGAGTGATCAGGGAGAGAGAGACCAGGGAGTGAGAGACCAGGGAGAGAGAGACCAGAGAGAGAGAGACCAGAGAGAGAGAGACCAGGGAGAGAGAGACCAGGGAGAGAGAGACCAGGGAGAGAGAGACCAAGGAGAGAGAGACCAGAGCGAGAGTGACCAGAGAGACAGTTACCAGGGAGAGAGAGAGAGAGGCCAGGGAGAGAGAGACCAGGGAGAGAGAGACCAGAGAGAGAGATACCAGAGAGAGGGTGACCAGGGAGAGAGAGACCAGGGAGAGGGAGCCCAGGGAGAGAGTGACCAGGGAGAGAGAGAGACCAGGGAGAGAGAGACCAGGGAGAGAGAGACCAGGGAGAGGGAAACCAGGGTGAGAGAGACCAGGGAGAGAGAGAGACCAGAGAGAGAGTGACCAGAGAGATAGTGACCAGAGAGAGAGTGACCAGGGAGAGAGAGAGAGAGACCAGGGAGAGAGAGACCAGGGAGAGGGAGACCAGAGAGAGAGATACCAGAGAGAGGGTGACCAGGGAGAGAGAGACCAGGTAGAGAGAGACCAGGGAGAGAGAGACCAGCGAGAGAGAGACCAGGGAGAGAGAGACCAGGGAGAGAGAGAACAGAAAGAGAGTGACAAGGGAGGGATAGACCTGGGAGAGAGTGACCAGGGAGAGAGAGACCAGGGAGAGAGAGACCAGGGAGAGAGAGACCAGGGAGAGAGAGACCAGAGAGAGAGATACCAGAGAGAGGGTGACCAGGGAGAGAGAGACCAGGGCGAGAGAGACCAGGGAGAGAGAGACCAGGGAGAGAGAGACCAGAGCGAGAGTGACCAGAGAGAGAGTGATCAGGGAGAGAGAGACCAGGGAGAGAGTGAGACCAGGCAGGGAGAGACCAGAGAGAGAGATACCAGAGAGAGGGTGACCAGGGAGAGAGAGACCAGGGAGCGCGAGACCAGGGAGAGAGAGACCAGGGAGAGAGAGAGACCAGGGAGAGAGAGACCAGGGAGCAAGAGAACAGAGAGGGAGTGACAAGGGAGGGATAGTCCTGGGAGAGAGTGACCAGGGAGAGAGAGACCAGCGAGAGAGTGACCAGGGAGAGGGATACCAGGGAAAGAGTGACCAAGGAGAGAGTGACCAGGGAGAGAGAAAGACCAGGGAGAGAGTGACAAGGGAAAGAGTGACCAGGGAAAGAGAGACCAGGGAGAAAGAGACCAGGGAGAGAGAGACCAGAGAGAGAGTGACCAGGGAGAGAGTGACAAGGGAGAGAGTGACCATGGAGAGAATGATCAGGGAGAGAGTTACCAGAGAGAGAGTGACCAGGGAGAGAAAGACCAGAGAGAGAGTGACCAGGGAGAGAGAGACCCGGGAGAGAGTGACCAGGGAGAGAGAGACGAGGGAGAAAGAGACCAGAGAGAGAGAGACCAGGGAGAGAGAGACCAGGGAGAGAGTGACCATGGAGAGAGTGACCAGGGAGAGAGTGACCAGAGAGAGAGTGACCAGAGAGAGAGAGACCAGGGAGAGAGAGACCAGGGAGAGAGAGACCAAGGAGAGAGAGACCAGAGCGAGAGTGACCAGAGAGACAGTGACCAGGGAGAGAGAGAGAGAGGCCAGGGAGACAGAGACCAGGGAGAGAGAGACCAGAGAGAGAGATACCAGAGAGAGGGTGACCAGGGAGAGAGAGACCAGGGAGAGGGAGCCCAGGGAGAGAGTGACCAGGGAGAGAGAGAGACCAGGGAGAGAGAGACCAGGGAGAGAGAGACCAGGGAGAGGGAAACCAGGGTGAGAGAGACCAGGGAGAGAGAGTGACCAGAGAGATAGTGACCAGAGAGAGAGTGACCAGGGAGAGAGAGAGAGAGACCAGGGAGAGAGAGACCAGAGAGAGAGTGACCAGAGAGAGAGAGACCAGGGAGAGAGAGACCAGGGAGAGATTGAGACCAAGGAGAGAGAGACCAGGGAGAGAGTGACCAGGGAGAGAGAGACGAGGGAGAGAGTGACCAGGGAGAGAGAGACCAGAGAGAGTGACCAGGGAGAGAGTGACCAGAGATAGAGTGACCAGAGAGAGAGAGAGACCAGGGAGAGAGTGACCAGGGAGAGAGTGACCAGGGAGAGAGAGACCAGGGAGACAGAGACCGGGGAGAGAGTGACCTGGGAGAGAGAGACCAGGGAGAGAGTGACCAGGGAGAGAGAGACCAGGGAGAGAGTGACCAGGGAAAGTGTGACCAGGGAGAGAGAGACCAGAGAGAGAGTGACCAGGAAGAGAGAGACCAGGGAGAGAGAGACCAGGGAGAGAGTGACCAGGGAGAGAGAGACCAGGGAGACTGTGACCAGGGAGAGAGAGAGAGAGGCCAGGGAGACAGAGACCAGGGAGAGAGAGACCAGAGAGAGAGATACCAGAGAGAGGGTGACCAGTGAGAGAGAGACCAGGGAGAGGGAGCCCAGGGAGAGAGTGACCAGGGAGAGAGAGAGACCAGGGAGAGAGAGACCAGGGAGAGAGAGACCAGGGAGAGGGAAACCAGGGTGAGAGAGACCAGGGAGAGAGAGAGACCAGAGAGAGAGTGACCAGAGAGATAGTGACCAGAGAGAGAGTGACCAGGGAGAGAGAGAGAGAGACCAGGGAGAGAGAGACCAGAGAGAGAGTGACCAGAGAGAGAGAGACCAGGGAGAGAGAGACCAGGGAGAGATTGAGACCAAGGAGAGAGAGACCAGGGAGAGAGTGACCAGGGAGAGAGAGACGAGGGAGAGAGTGACCAGGGAGAGAGAGACCAGAGAGAGTGACCAGGGAGAGAGTGACCAGAGATAGAGTGACCAGAGAGAGAGAGAGACCAGAGAGAGAGTGACCAGGGAGAGAGAGACCAGGGAGAGGGTGACCAGGGAGAGAGAGACCAGGGAGAGAGAGAGAGACCAGGGAGAGAGAGACCAGAGAGAGAGTGACCAGGGAGAGAGTGACCAGAGATAGAGTGACCAGAGCGAGAGAGACCAGGGAGAGAGTGACCAGGGAGAGAGTGACCAGGGAAAGAGAGACCAGGGAGAGAGAGACCGGGGAGAGAGTGACCAGGGAGAGAGTGACCAGGGAGAGAGAGACCAGGGAGAGAGTGACCAGGGAGAGATAGACCAGGGAGAGAGTGACCAGGGAGAGAGAGACCAGGGAGAGAGTGACCAGGGAAAGTGTGTCCAGGGAGAGACAGACCAGGGAGAGTGTGACCAGGGAGAGAAAGACCAGGGAGAGTGTGACCAGGGAGAGAGTGACCAGTGAGAGAGAGACCAGAGAGAGAGAGACCAGGGAGCGAGAGACCAGAGAGAGAGAGAGACCAGGGAGAGAGAGACCAGGGAGAGAGTGATCAGGGAGAGAGAGACCAGGGAGTGAGAGACCAGGGAGAGAGAGACCAGAGAGAGAGACCAGAGCGAGAGTGACCAGAGAGACAGTGACCAGGGAGAGAGAGAGAGAGGCCAGGGAGAGAGAGACCAGGGTGAGGGAGACCAGGGAGAGAGTGACCAGGGAGTGAGAGACCAGGGAGAGTGTGACCAGGGAGAGAGTGACCAGTGAGAGAGAGACCAGAGAGAGAGAGACCAGGGAGCGAGAGACCAGAGAGAGAGAGACCAGGGAGAGAGAGACCAGGGAGAGAGTGATCAGGGAGAGAGAGACCAGGGAGTGAGAGACCAGGGAGAGAGAGACCAGAGAGAGAGTCCAGAGAGAGAGAGACCAGGGAGAGAGAGACCAGGGAGAGAGAGACCAGGGAGAGAGAGACCAGGGAGAGAGTGACCAGGGAGAGAGAGACCAGGGAGAGAGTGACCAGAGAGAGAGAGACCAGAGAGAGAGTGACCAGAGAGAGAGAGACCAGGGAGAGAGAGACCAGCGAGAAATTGAGACCAAGGAGAGAGAGACCAGGGAGAGAGTGACCAGGGAGAGAGAGACCAGGGAGAGAGTGACCAGGGAGAGAGAGACCAGAGAGAGAGTGACCAGGGAGAGAGTGACCAGAGATAGAGTGACCAGAGCGAGAGAGACCAGGGAGAGAGTGACCAGGGAGAGAGTGACCAGGGAGAGAGAGACCAGGGAGAGAGAGACCGGGGTGAGAGTGACCAGGGAGAGAGTGACCAGGGAGAGAGAGACAAGGGAGAGAGTGACCAGGGAGAGAGAGACCAGGGAGAGAGAGACCAGGGAGAGTGTGACCAGGGAGAGAGAGACCAGGGAGAGTGTGACCAGGGAGAGAGTGACCAGTGAGAGAGAGACCAGAGAGAGAGAGACCAGGGAGCGAGAGACCAGAGAGAGAGAGACCAGGGTGAGAGAGACAAGGGAGAGAGTGATCAGGGAGAGAGAGACCAGGGAGTGAGAGACCAGGGAGAGAGAGACCAGAGAGAGAGAGACCAGAGAGAGAGAGACCAGGGAGAGAGAGACCAGGGAGAGAGAGACCAGGGAGAGAGAGACCAGGGAGAGAGAGACCAAGGAGAGAGAGACCAGAGCGAGAGTGACCAGAGAGACAGTTACCAGGGAGAGAGAGAGAGAGGCCAGGGAGAGAGAGACCAGGGAGAGAGAGACCAGAGAGAGAGATACCAGAGAGAGGGTGACCAGGGAGAGAGAGACCAGGGAGAGGGAGCCCAGGGAGAGAGTGACCAGGGAGAGAGAGAGACCAGGGAGAGAGAGACCAGGGAGAGAGAGACCAGGGAGAGGGAAACCAGGGTGAGAGAGACCAGGGAGAGAGAGAGACCAGAGAGAGAGTGACCAGAGAGATAGTGACCAGAGAGAGAGTGACCAGGGAGAGAGAGAGAGAGACCAGGGAGAGAGAGACCAGGGAGAGGGAGACCAGAGAGAGAGATACCAGAGAGAGGGTGACCAGGGAGAGAGAGACCAGGTAGAGAGAGACCAGGGAGAGAGAGACCAGCGAGAGAGAGACCAGGGAGAGAGAGACCAGGGAGAGAGAGAACAGAAAGAGAGTGACAAGGGAGGGATAGACCTGGGAGAGAGTGACCAGGGAGAGAGAGACCAGGGAGAGAGAGACCAGGGAGAGAGAGACCAGGGAGAGAGAGACCAGAGAGAGAGATACCAGAGAGAGGGTGACCAGGGAGAGAGAGACCAGGGCGAGAGAGACCAGGGAGAGAGAGACCAGGGAGAGAGAGACCAGAGCGAGAGTGACCAGAGAGAGAGTGATCAGGGAGAGAGAGACCAGGGAGAGAGTGAGACCAGGCAGGGAGAGACCAGAGAGAGAGATACCAGAGAGAGGGTGACCAGGGAGAGAGAGACCAGGGAGCGCGAGACCAGGGAGAGAGAGACCAGGGAGAGAGAGAGACCAGGGAGAGAGAGACCAGGGAGCAAGAGAACAGAGAGGGAGTGACAAGGGAGGGATAGTCCTGGGAGAGAGTGACCAGGGAGAGAGAGACCAGCGAGAGAGTGACCAGGGAGAGGGATACCAGGGAAAGAGTGACCAAGGAGAGAGTGACCAGGGAGAGAGAAAGACCAGGGAGAGAGTGACAAGGGAAAGAGTGACCAGGGAAAGAGAGACCAGGGAGAAAGAGACCAGGGAGAGAGAGACCAGAGAGAGAGTGACCAGGGAGAGAGTGACAAGGGAGAGAGTGACCATGGAGAGAATGATCAGGGAGAGAGTTACCAGAGAGAGAGTGACCAGGGAGAGAAAGACCAGAGAGAGAGTGACCAGGGAGAGAGAGACCCGGGAGAGAGTGACCAGGGAGAGAGAGACGAGGGAGAAAGAGACCAGAGAGAGAGAGACCAGGGAGAGAGAGACCAGGGAGAGAGTGACCATGGAGAGAGTGACCAGGGAGAGAGTGACCAGAGAGAGAGTGACCAGAGAGAGAGAGACCAGGGAGAGAGAGACCAGGGAGAGAGAGACCAAGGAGAGAGAGACCAGAGCGAGAGTGACCAGAGAGACAGTGACCAGGGAGAGAGAGAGAGAGGCCAGGGAGACAGAGACCAGGGAGAGAGAGACCAGAGAGAGAGATACCAGAGAGAGGGTGACCAGGGAGAGAGAGACCAGGGAGAGGGAGCCCAGGGAGAGAGTGACCAGGGAGAGAGAGAGACCAGGGAGAGAGAGACCAGGGAGAGAGAGACCAGGGAGAGGGAAACCAGGGTGAGAGAGACCAGGGAGAGAGAGTGACCAGAGAGATAGTGACCAGAGAGAGAGTGACCAGGGAGAGAGAGAGAGAGACCAGGGAGAGAGAGACCAGAGAGAGAGTGACCAGAGAGAGAGAGACCAGGGAGAGAGAGACCAGGGAGAGATTGAGACCAAGGAGAGAGAGACCAGGGAGAGAGTGACCAGGGAGAGAGAGACGAGGGAGAGAGTGACCAGGGAGAGAGAGACCAGAGAGAGTGACCAGGGAGAGAGTGACCAGAGATAGAGTGACCAGAGAGAGAGAGAGACCAGGGAGAGAGTGACCAGGGAGAGAGTGACCAGGGAGAGAGAGACCAGGGAGACAGAGACCGGGGAGAGAGTGACCTGGGAGAGAGAGACCAGGGAGAGAGTGACCAGGGAGAGAGAGACCAGGGAGAGAGTGACCAGGGAAAGTGTGACCAGGGAGAGAGAGACCAGAGAGAGAGTGACCAGGAAGAGAGAGACCAGGGAGAGAGAGACCAGGGAGAGAGTGACCAGGGAGAGAGAGACCAGGGAGACTGTGACCAGGGAGAGAGAGAG
>NC_092710.1:358939555-358942055 GCF_047496885.1 Scyliorhinus torazame | reverse complement strand
ACACACACCAGCACACACACCCCCAACACACACACACACAAACACACACACACTCCAACACACACGCACATACACTATCAAACACACCAACACACACACACCAACACACACACACTAACACACACACACTAACACAGACACACACACCCCAACACACACACACACACTAACACACACACCCCAACACACACACACCAACACACACACATACCCCCCAACACACACACACCAACACACACACCAACACACACACACACCAACACACACACACACACCAACACACACACACACACTAACACACACACACCAACACACACACATACCCCCCAACACACACACACCAACACACACACACACACCAACACACACACACACCAACACACACACACTAACACACACACACACCCCAACACACACACACACACCAACACACACCAACACACACACACACACCAACACACACACACCAACACACACACTAACACACACACACACCCCAACACACACACACCAACACACACCAACACACCAACACACACCAACACACACACACACACCAACACACACACACCAACACACACACACCAACACACACACACCAACACACACACACACACCATCACACACACACTAACACACACACACACCACAACACACACACAAACACACACCAACACACACACACCAACACACACACACACACCAACACACACACACACACCAACACACACGCACACACTAACACACACACACACCCCAGCACACACACACCAACACACACACACTAACACACAAACACACCCCAACACACACACACACGCTAACACACACACACCCCAACACACACACACTAACACACACCAACACACACACACACACACGAACACACACACACACACACACACACCAACACACACACAACAACACACAAACACACACACACACACCAACACACACACACACACCAACACACACACACACCAACACACACACACCAACACACACACACCAACACACACACACCGACACACACACCGACACACACACACACACACCAACACACACCAACACACACACACCAACACACACACACCAACACACACACACCACCAACACACCCACACACCAACACACACACACACACACCAACACACACACACCAACACACACACACCAACACACACACACACACTAACACACAAACACACCCCAACACACACACACACACTAACACACACACACCCCAACACACACACACACAGACCCCAACACACACACACACACACACCAACACACACACACCAATACGTCAACACACACCAACACACACACCAACACATACACACCAACACACACACCAACGCACACACACACACCATCACACACACCAACACACACACACACACCATCACACACACACTAACACACACACACACCACAACACACACACAAACACACACACCAACACACACACACCAACACACACACACACACCAACACACACGCACACAATAACACACACACACACCCCAGCACACACACACCAACACACACACACACTATCACACACACCCCAACACACACACACCAACACACACACACCAACACACACACACACTAACACACAAACACACCCCAACACACACACACACGCTAACACACACACACCCCAACGCACACACACTAACACTCACCAACACACACACACACACACGAACACACACACACACACCAACACACACACAACAACACACAAACACACACCAACACACACACCAACACACACACACACCAACACACACACACCAACACACACACACCAACACACACACCGACACACACACACACCAACACACACCAACACACACACACCAACACACACACACCAACACACACACACCACCAACACACACACACACCAACACACACACACCAACACACACACACCAACACACACACACACACTAACACACAAACACACCCCAACACACACACACACACTAACACACACACACCCCAACACACACACACACAGACCCCAACACACACACACACACACACCAACACACACACCAACACACACACACCAATACGTCAACACACACCAACACACACACCAACACATACACACACTAACACACACACCCCAACACACACACACCCCAACACACACACACCAACACACACACACCAACACACACACACCAACACACACACACACACCATCACACACACCAACACACACACACACACCATCACACACACACTAACACACACACACACCAACACACACACACACACCAACACACACACACACACCAACACACACGCACACACTAACACACACACACACCCCAGCACACACACACCAACACACACACACACTATCACACACACCCCAACACACACACACCAACACACACACACCAACACACACACACACTAACACACACACACACCCCAACACACACACACACGCTAACACACACACACCCCAACA